>NC_092417.1:153088716-153331216 GCF_040894005.1 Engystomops pustulosus | reverse complement strand
GGTGGAAATGCCTTGTTGATGCCAGAGATCAGAGGAGAATGGGCAGACTGGTTCGAGGTGATAGAAAGGCAACAGTGACTCAAATGGCCACCCGTTACAACCAAGGTAGGCAGAAGAGCATCTCTGAACGCACAGTACGTCGAAATTTGAGGCAGATGGGCTACAGCAGCAGAAGACCACACCGGGTGCCACTCCTTTCAGCTAGGAACAGGAAACTGAGGCTACAATTTGCACAAGCTCATCGAAATTGGACAGTAGAAGATTGGAAAAACGTTGCCTGGTCTGATGAGTCTCAATTTCTGCTGCGACATTCGGATGGTAGGGTCAGAATTTGGCGTCAACAACATGAAAGCATGGATCCATCCTGCCTTGTATCAACGGTTCAGGCTGGTGGCGGTGGTGTCATGGTGTGGGGAATATTTTCATGGCACTCTTTGGGCCCCTTGGTACCAATTGAGCATCGTTGCAATGCCACAGCCTACCTGAGTATTGTTGCTGACCATGTCCATCCCTTTATGACCACAATGTACCCAACATCTGAAATGGCCTCCACAGTCACCAGATCTCAATCCAATAGAGCATCTTTGGGATGAGGTGGAACGGTAGATTCGCATCATGGATGTGCAGCCGACAAATCTGCGGCAACTGTGTGATGCCATCATGTCAATATGGACCAAAATCTCTGAGGAATGCTTCCAGCACCTTGTTGAATCTATGCCACGAAGAATTGAGGCAGTTCTGAAGGCAAAAGGGGGTCCAACCCGTTACTAGCATGGTGTACCTAATAAAGTGGCCGGTGAGTGTATATATCATACATACATACATACATACATAGAACTACATACACCTCTTAATTGCTAGTGCAACACAGTGAAAGGCCAGATTCAGCACTTAAAGGAAACCTACCACCACAAATCTACCTATAAAGGTAGATTGGGTGGTAGGTGGATCAATGGGACGTGAGGATAGCCCTTAGGATAGCCCTGTTTCGGAGCAGTGACCGCGCAGGCGCGGGCCTGCTCTTCTGCGCATGCGCAGACGGCAGGATCGCCGGACGAGGGCGCGCAGCTACGCGGAGCTGCGCGCCGAAGATGGGTGAGTTGGAGGGGTAAAGGGGCTACCGGAGCGTGGAGTAGCCGCCTCGTGTAACCTCAGATGCGGCTACTCCACGCCCCAGTAGCCGCATAAGTAAATTTGAATATATGTGTAATAAAAGTTAACAAAGAAGTGTGGGGACGTGAGGATTAGCCCTTAAAAGGGCTATCCTCACGTCCCATTGATCCACCTACCACCCAATCTACCTTTATAGGTAGATTTGTGGTGGTAGGTGCCCTTTAAAACTTTTGTTAAAAGTCTCATAGTCGCTTTGAGCTTTATGCCTGAGAGGAAACTTCCTGTTGTGATTCCTGTTCCATGTTTCCTGACCTCCTATTGTGACCTCAGACCTGACCCTGACTTAGCACCTCTGCCGCCTGCCCTGAATATCATCCTGTTTAAGACTCTGAGACCGGCCTCTGTTCCTGTACCTGGACCTTGGCTGCCACCGCAGGCAAGTCGCACCTACGAACGACCTGGTGTCTCTATGCCGCAGAAAGACCATCCTGCTTTGCGGCAGGCTCTGAGGAAGACCGGGGACCACTTAGATTCCGGTCCAAGGTGTCGGCTTGTGTCATCATCCGCGGTGGTCCATGGGGCTCACTGCCCCCGAGCCTGACACCAAGGAGCTGGTCTAATGATAAATAACCCCCATACTACGTATACATACATAATAAACACACATGCGTTTACATTTACACACATACATTCAGTATATACAGCATACACACACATATAGCATATACACACATACATACAGGATACACAGCAAATACTGTACATACACACTGTATACAAAAACACACAAAAAGCAATATATATATATATTTTATATATATATATATATATATATATATATATATATATATATGCATATATATTTACACTCACTTATATGCAAATATATTTACACATATATGCATAAATATACACACATATATATATGCATTATAGGAGGGCTGTATATAGTTATAATGAGAGGCTGTATATAGTTATCATCAGGATGCTGTATATAGTTATTGTAGGGAGGCTGTTTATAGTTATAGGGAGGCTGTATATAGTTATTATGGGAGGCTGTATATAGTTATTATGGGAGGCTGTATATGTTTAGTATAGGGGGCTGTATATATTTATTATGGGAGGCTGTACATAGTTATTATAGGGAGGCTGTATAGAGTTATTATAGAGAGGCTATATATAGTTATAGGGAGGTTGTATATAGTTATTATGGGAGTCTGTATATAGTTATTATAGGGATGCTGTATATAGTTACTATACAGAGGATCTATATAGTTATATAAAGGCTGGAAATGGTTATAAATAGGCTGTATATAGTTATTATTGGGGGCTGACTATAATTATAGGGGGATTGTATATAGTTAAAATAGGTGACTGTATATAGTTGTTATAGGGGCTGTATATAGTTAGAGGCTATATATAGTTATAGTGAGGCTGTATATTGTTATAGGGAGACTGTATATAGCTATTATAGGGGTCTGTTTATAGTTATAGGGAGGCTGTATATAGTTATAGGGGCCTGTATTTAGTAATAGGGGGGCTGTATATAGTATTTGGGGGACTGTATTTAGTCATTATAGGCGGTTGTATATAGTTATTATAGGGGCAGTATATAGTTATAGGGAGGCTGTATATAGTTATAGGGAGGCTGTATATAGTTTTTATTGTGGCTTGTATATAGTTAATGCTGGGACGTAAATGTATATAGTTAATGCTGTGGAACTGTGTATAGGTTGCATATAGTGATTACTGGGGGATGTATATAGTGAATACTGTATATTTCCACCAAATACATGTCCTCTCCTAGACATATTAAACAAATTGTACTCACTACCATCACATTCCCTAATGCTGCACCTAACAAAACACACCACTAGATGGCTGCAGAGTACTACAAATGTAACACTTTATTGATGTAAAAAAAGCATATAATTCTTCACAATTTTAAGTATACATAAATATATATGCCAATTTTTATATGGAGGGCAAGGGGAGGGGGCACAAGGAAAATGAAAAAAAAAAAAAAAATTTAAAAAATTGCAGACGGGCAGCAAGTCTCAAACTCTTAATGTACCAAGGCTGTTATAAGTGAGGTCTTAAGAATTCTGCTACTAACATGCATATATAAAGGCTAGGTATGGTTCTCTAAGTCTGCACTGCCCTATTAGAATAATGAAAAAGCCCTCTGGCTGTAAAAATGAGATCCAGTGGAGATCAGTAATTTACCTATTTCTTTCCCAGGGTTTTCATGAGCAGACAAGGAGCGTATCGACTTCAATAGGAGACCTGATGCCCGAGACCACCTTGACGCGCATTTCGCTACAAGCTTCGTCAGGAGGAGTATATAGTATAGAGTATATACTTATTGTTAGTGGGCTGTATATATTGTTTACTGGGGAGCTGTATATAGTTATTGTTAGGAGGCTTTATATAGTTTTTGCTTGGGGGCTGTCCATAGTCATTACCGGGGGCTGTATACATTAATTCCTGGTGGGCTGTATATAGTGATTATTTGAGGCTGTATATACTGGGAGCTGTATGTAGTAATTATTAGGGAGCTGTATATAGTTATTACTGCAGAGGCTGTATATAGTTATTGCGGTGGGGGGGCAGTATATATCTTTTTCTGTTCCCTGTCTGGACTACATTCAATGGGGGCCTACACCAGATTTTGCGCCCAGGGGAACCCACCAACCTTAATCTGGCACTGTTACATACAGAGATGTGGTGCAGGGATGGGGGGCAAATGCTCCCCATCGCTGGCCAATCTGTACATGGCAGTGTGGGAGGAAAAATTTCTATTCACTTACAGGAATGCCTTTCACTCCCATATCAAGTGGTATTGTTGTTATGTAGAAAACCTACAACCTGCTGCTAAACACCACATACTCACCTGTCCCCATTCCCCGGCAGTTTTCCCCTTCTTATCCTTCTCAACACTGTGATGCCGACAGATAATTACATCATCGCCCTGAGCCTGCCGGCAGCACAGCTACAGTGAACCAATAGCTCTTTGCACCATGCTGTTATTCAATTCTATCTGTGCCCTCTCCCGCCCACCAGTGTTTTCACTGGCACATCAGTGGCCCAGGCCGACCCTGCCTGTATATGTGGGCCCAGCAGTTAACTACATAAGAATGTCAGGATGATGGATATAAATGGAATATTCTATTCTTACATCTATAACCATGGACATCCATTTCAGCATGATTGTATAACTGTTTCAACTTTCTGCCTTTTTGTGGGTTGGATTCAAATACTTCACCAATTATTTATTGTTTTAAACATACTGTAAATCCAATATGCAGCTGGCAGTTCATGGCGGAAGGGTCGGCCTTCCGAGCACCATTAAGTTTGAAACTTTTTGTTAATATGGCTGTGTGAGAGCTTATTTTTTGCGAAAACGACCTGTAGATTTTATTTGTATATTCTTGGGGTTCATAAAATGTTTTGATTGTGATTAATCTAATTTTTGGTGTGATGGATGATTAAAAGTTGTCAGTTCGAGAATCATATTGAAGCTGCTTGTTTTTGCTCCTATACCTGGATCTGCTTACTGTATGGGTGCTTTCACACCTAATGTGTACTCACCTGTCTGTAGCTGGGCAATATATGGCAGTACGCTGGAGATGAGGAGAAGAACATGCCCTGCTTCATATTCATGGAACGTACCACCGCTAAGGATCTATAGCTGTCTATGGTGACGTATTCTACACAGTACAACCCCACACGGCATATGTGAAAGGAGCCTAAGATTCAGATCTGTGGGCGTGGACTAGATAAGCAGTACTTGCATTGTACCTTCTGTGTATTGTATACTGTAGGCTTTGCATGCAACCTGTGCCCATCTCATAATGCATCACTTACATAGCACCCTCAGTCTATTTCTAAGCATGCCCTTGCATTTCATCCTTCACCTATCGCCTAGTGCATCCCTTTCATAGCCCCATCTCCTGAGATATCAACTCTGTGATGTAAATATGGCAGCAGCTGTACCCACCACACCTCACCCCCAGCTTCACACATCCCGGCCGCACAGTGAAGCAGTCACACACTGTCCCCATCGGATGAGCTCCATGTCCTGGAGGAGAAGTTTAGGCCGCATGATGTTTACTGCAATGCCTATGCTATTGTGGGAGGTGGGGTGCTTCAATTCCCAGATGGGGTTCACATGGTTCTCTGGTCCAGTGTGCATTTAGAGGCGTGCCGGGGGAACAAGCAAGGCCTCACTTTCATGTCTTATGGGTGGTGATGACTCCCAGAATCCCTGTACTGGGGCGTGGTAAGCCACCCATAAAGTAGGCTGGCCGCGGGCACTTTGTAAGCTCTGCTGACTGACACTGTAATTCTCTGCGGCTCCACTCCGCACTCCCTTCAGTCTGCTGCCTCCTCCTCCTGATTGACTCCTAGCCAGGACATGCCATGGTTATGGTTATTTTAATGAGGCATGTCCTACCTTTACTGGCCTCAGTGTACTCTTCTGCATGCCGCCCCCTCATTGTCCATTGGGGCACCGCCCGAGGAAAGATTCTCAACTCGCCTCATGGGTTGTGCGCACCTGACAGCTCCCTTATGGTTATTTTATATAAGCCCCTTCACCCCTTCATAAGCCCTTTCACCCCCATGGATTCCTTATGTGGGCCCAGTGAATGCCCAGTGCTGGCGCCGGCCTTGCATGCTGGCCCTGGTCAGATGGAAGAAACAGGAATTGTGTATGAATAGAGGCAGCGATGTTATCCTTAAGTCACTACATTGTTATATTCTCTGATTATTAATAAAATGTCTGAGCTCCAATTAGAACCTGTATCTACCACTATAAGGTCACTATATGATAATCTTTCTATACCTAGGTTGGTGTATTTTGCCCCCCCCCTCCTCCCAAGCAGAACCCTTTTTTTTTTAGAGAGAATAGGGTGTAGAGAAGCCATTCACAATTTCTGATTCTCTGCATGTCCATTGTCCTCTCTGGTAAAGTCGATGTGAGTTACATAAAGCAAAGACCATCTGGCACACAGCGCCCATCTCTTACAATATCTCTAACAATGTTGAGGACATGTCTCTCATGAAAGATGTAAATCTTTGGGTTCTCCTAATAGTTGAGGGGTCTAGAGGTGAGATCTAAATTTGTTGGACATTATTGGAAATTATAACTCCAAGTGAATCAAACTTCAGTGAAATCAAACTGTCCACTTAGGAATAAACACTGATTGACAATCAATTTCAGAGGCAATTAGACACACACTCAATAAATGAGTGGTTCTGCAGGTGGGGACCACAGACCTCTTCTCAGAACCAATGCTTTGTGGCTGATGTTTTGGCCACTTTTGAATGTTGGTGGTGCTTTCACACTTCGCACAAGACCGACTCTACAACCCACACAAGTGGCTCAGGTAGTGCAGCTCATCCAGGATGGCACATCAATGCGAGCTGCTGCCAGAAGGCTTGATGTGTCTGTCAGGTAGTGTCCAGAGGCTGAAGGTGCTACCAGGAGACAGTGCGATTCACCAGGAAATATGGAGGGGGCCGTAGGAGGGCGACAAACCAGCAGCAGGACCAATACCTCCACCTTTGTGCAAGTAGGAACAGAAAGAGCACTGCCAGAGCCCTGCAAAATAAAATTTAGCAGCCACAAACGTGCATATGTCTGCACAAATGGTTAGAAATGGACCCCATGAGGATGGTACGACATCTACATATGGGGGTTGTGCTCACAGCCCAACACCGTGCAGGAAGCTTGGCATTTGCCAAAGAACATCAGGTTTGGGAAATTCACCTCTAGTGCCCTGTGCTCTTCACAGATAAAAGCAAGTTCACACTGAGCACATGTGACAGATGTGAATCTGGAGTCTAGAGCCTGGAGACGCCGTGGAGAGCGATCTGCTGCCTGCAACATCCTTCAGCATGACCGGTTTGGCAGTGGGTTAGTAATGGTGTGCGGTGGCATTTCTTTGTAGGCCCCACAGCCCTCCACTTGCTCGCCAGAGGTAGCCTGACTGCCATTAGGTACTGAGATGAGATCCTCAGAACCCTTCTGAGACCATATGCTGGTGCGGTTGGCCCTGGGTTTTTCCTAATGCTGGATAATACTAGACCTCATGTGGCTGGAGTGTGTCAGCAGTTCCTGCAAGATGAAGGCATTGCAGCTATGGTCTGGCCCGCTTGTTCCAAAGACCTGAATCCGATTGAGCACATCTGGAACATCATGTCTTGCTCCATTCACCAACATCACGTTGCACCACAAACTGCCCAGGAGTTGGTGGATGAGGTCTGGGAGGAGATCTCTCAGGAGACCATCTGCAACCTCATCAGGAGCATGCCGAGGCGTTGTAGGGAGGTCATACAGGCATGCAGAGGCCACACACAATACTGAGCCTCATTTTGACTTGTTTTAAGGGATTTTCATCTAATTTGGATCAGTGGGGTGTGTGTGACTCCAATTCCAGGCCTCCACTGTTTAACAAATTTGATTGATGATGATCTTTTTTGTGATTTTGTTATCAGCACATTCAACTTTGTGCCGAACAATCTAGGATTTGTCGTTTACATGTTCCCTTTATTTTTTTGGGCGCTATATATTTAGTTATATACAGTGGCGTAACTAGATTCCTGACAGCCCCCCCCCCCCCCGCTATGCATAAAAACATCATCCACCATAATTAGTGTCCCCCATCTACCAGTAGCCATAATTAATGTCCCCCACCCACCAGTAGCCATAATTAATGCCCCCACCCACCAGTAGCCATAATTAATGCCCCCACCCACCAGTAGCCATAATTAATGTCCCCCCACCAGTAGCCATAATTAATGCCCCCCCAACCAGTAGCCATAATCAATGTACCCCCTCACCAGTAGCCATGATTAATCTCCCCCCCCTCACCAGTAGCCATGATTAATGCCCCCCCAACCAGTCGCCATAATCAATGTACCCCCTCACCAGTAGCCATGATTAATCCCCCCCCCTCACCAGTAGCTATAATCAATGTCCCCCCTCACAAGTAGCCATAATTAATGTCCACCCCAGCAGTAGCCATGATTAATGTCCCCACCCCCAGCAGTAGCCATAATTAATGCCCCCCCCCTAGCAGTAGCCATGATTAATGTCCCCCCCAGCAGTAGCCATAATCAATGTCCCCCCAGCAGTAGCCGTGATTAATGTCCCCCATAGGTAATATCCCCCCCAAATAGCCATTTCCTAACTTTCACCTATGCCTCCCCCCCCCCAAATAGAAACAGGGCCCCATATATTTAAGCAAAATAAAAAATAAAACTCTTACCTAGTTATTCCGCTCCTCTTCGTGCTCTCTCTCTCTTCTAAAGATTGGCACAGGCGACGGCTGATGACGCGTCTGCCAGGTCAGGTGCCGGGTCATAGACCTCAGCAGACCCGGCGCAGGCGGGCGCAACATTAAGCCTGTTTTGGCCGTCGATGGATGTGGTGTGCAGGGATGGCCGATGAGGGGGGTGGGAAGGTGGGCGGATCGGGGGCCCGTTCAAATTTTGAATTGTGACAGCTCAGGGCCCCCCTGATCCAGCGCACGGACCAGATGCAGAACAGTCCGTGCGCTGTAAGGGGAAGGCCCGCGGCTCTCACAATTTGAAAACATCTGCCCGCTGTGCTGCGCCGAGTTATCAGCGCAGCGCAGGGGTCAGGTGCGGGCCTCTGACTGGCAACGGGCCCGATCTCAGTCGCGACCCCTGCGACCGCGATCGGTACGCCACTGGTTATATATTTCTGACGCATATTAATTGTGTTGGAGTTTTCACTACGCAACAGCCACGGCCCTTTTTGGAGCAGAGTTGGAGCAGTAAGCATATCCTTTCCTCTCCCAAAAAATTTCTACTATAGCTGTGGGAAATTACTTCTCTTTGGTTTAGAGATGTGCAGTCAGAAATTTTTTTTCTCAATGTTCATTAACCCTTTCTACAGGTCTATACTAGTAATAAGGGTAAAAATGAAACGTGTTGGAGTAGGTGCCTTTTAATAAACTTTGTGGTTAATGGGTGACTGGTGTGGTTGTGATTGAAGGGTCTAGCCCTAGAGTGGGCACTTGCCAGGGGGCCCACCTATTTGGGTAATTTGGTATGTTTAGAGAAAAATGGTCTCATAACATGAGGAAAATTAATGGGTCCAATAGAGTTTATGGTTAAGACCTTTTATTGCTGAGGCTATGTGTTTCAACGCCGGAACGCCTTCCTTGTCAGGCCAGAAAAATACTATGACCAGGATACTGAGTCTCAGTATCCTGCTGTTATTACATTTCTGGCCTGATGAAGACGCTGTTTGCCTCACCGATAAAAGAGCTTCACCATACGCTGTACTGGACCCATTACTATTCCTCGGGCAGTGTTCTATCATGAGCCCATTTTTCTCCAAACTTAACCAATTACAGTTTTATATAGACACCATACTAATAAACAGAATGTATATCCTACAACACTAGCTCTTAATGTGAAATAAAGTTAGAAGTGGTTTAAATAGGGGAAATATTCAAATCTCCACAAATGTCTAAAGTCCAATGCTCCTCTGCTCCGGGGCACTGCATAAGTCAATGGAAAGCTTATATGCATATTCCTTTCCCAGAATCCATAGTGGAGTAAGCAGGGCCTATAGTTCCCCATACAACCCCCATTCCCCAGTCATGCTTGTTAAAGATAGAGCAGTGTCACATTATAAGACATAGAGCATGTAAAGGGTTAATTATGTTGGTTTACTGACATCAGAATGTTCTCATATGACATCATAAGAATCTACATGATTCTGATCCTGGCAACCGTGTTCAGTGTTCCAATTGGCGACTGTTGGTTACAGACGTGCGTTTTAAGTGTGCAATTTTGCAGACATGGGATCTTCTAAAAAATTTAAAGAAGACCCAAATGGAGGTAAGAAGAGGAGTAGGGAGGCACTCTCATCATCAGAGCCCCCAAAGAAGAAGCCTTGCCCAGAGAGGGAGCAAGGCAAAGAGGCTGAAAAAGCCCTAAAAAGCAGAAAAAGGCCAGTAAGTCCTTTTACTGGTCCTTCTCAGAAGAGGATGAGATGCGGGTCAAAGGCTGAGGAAGAGAAGGAGCCCAAGCCTGGACCTAGCAAAGTGACCCCCCCTGATAGTGGGGCTACCATGAATACGAAAAGATATTCAGGAGGAGAGGTCATAGGACAGGGAAGCTTTGGACAAGTGGTGAAAGTCTGGGATAAAATTAAAAAAACATCTCTTGCCATAAAGATTGTTTCCAGAGGACCCTCATTTTTGGCTGAGATGGCCCTACGCCTGGAGAAGGAGATCATGGAAATAGCAGTAGGAAGCCCATTCCTAATACACAGCCATATGTCCTTAACCACCAAAAAACACTACTATTTTGTGATGGATTTTGCCTCTGGTGGTGATTTACTAACTTATCTTAAAACCAGCGGACGTCTCCCTAAATCAAGTGTCCAATTTTATGCAGCAGAGATCACCTCCGCCATCCAATTCCTGCATGGAAAAGGATATATCCACAGGGATATAAAACCCTCAAATATCCTCATTGCCAGCTCTGGACATGTGAAACTGGCAGATTTTGGCCTGGCAGTGAAGAGAACACAAGATATTTGGGGAAATGCTGGTACTCCCGGATACGTAGCCCCAGAGGTTCTTCGCGGAGGAGCTTACAATTTAGCAGCGGACTGGTATTCTTTTGGGGTTGTGCTCTTCCAGCTGGCCACAAGACTCCACTGCTCCCAGTGTATTTCGTCAGCTTTCCCATCCAAAGGCCTTCATAGAGACACTGCAAATATCATCAAGGAGCTGCTGGATGACAATCCCAATACACGATTAGGACTCAACGGTTGTATTAGATCTCATCCATTTTTCAAGGGCATCAATTGGGAAGACCTGGAGCAGCTGCGTATAACACCACCATATATCCCCGGAGAATCAAAATCCTGAATATCATCCAGAAAGGAGGCGGCACTGTGAGTATTCAGTCTCATAAAGTATAGTAAGTTACATCTGCCTGACCTTGTTATAGGGATATTTATCTATTACAAGTAATCCACCATACAATTAGTAGGAATATATACGGTTTGATCAGTGGGGGTCTCTCGCTGATACCCCAGTGATATCTTCACCAGAAATGAATGGACCAGCAATGCACAGACACAACTTACTGCTCCATTCATACACAGTACAGGAGATGATTGGTGAAGGTCCTAATGGTAGATTACCACTGATCAGACACTTTCCTCCGTCCTGTGGAGTGGGGATAAGTTGTAGTAACCAGGATACTCATTTATTACCCAGTGGTCAGACACCACATGGATGCCTAAGAGAACTGGAGATATCCATTATTAAAGTTACAATCGGGAATACAAAGCTGTACATAAAAATATTTTTTTTTAGTACAACTTTAAAGGTGAATATCTCTGGTTCTGTTAAGTATCCATACAGAATCCATACAACATATTCAAAGGGAGGTTCTGCAGCTTCTATGTTCCAGGGTTCGGGAGTTATTGCATTTTGAAGTTGGTCACTGTCAAGACGTTTATAGACGTCCTTTGTGCATGGGGCATGCACATAACCATATGGCAGTCGTGAAGGGGTTAAGCAGAGTCATGTTACAACTTCTGGAGAACATTGGTAATTTCAGCGTTAGCCGGTAACATTACTTCCATATGAAGTTTCTATTGTAACACAACAATAACCTGTAAACATGTAACTGCTCTTGTACATTTCTTTCTCACTAAGAAAATCTTACTCCTTATAATAAAGTATTTCTGTTTTTTTAAGGGAGTTGTGAGGATTGCAGCGTCCTAGGCTGGACCCCAGCGACATGAAATCCCTGGATTGCATCCTAGAACAGGACTTGGATGTAGCCCCCTGACCTGACCACTTCTGGATCCCTACTGGGTCACATTCATGATTAGTTTTGGTCTTTTGGCAACTGAACCATAAGGTAAGTTTCTTCTCAATGAAATAGCTATAGCTGTATTATAGTCTGTGTATATAGTGTGATGTGTATATAGTGTGATGTGTATATAATATGAGGTGTATATAGTCCGATGTATATATAATATGATGTGTGTATAGTCTGATGTGTATATAATATGATGTGTGTATAGTCTGATGTGTATATAATATGAGGTGTATATAGTCTCATGTGTATATAATATGATGTGTATATAATATGATGTGTATATTACATGATGTGTATATAGTATGATGTGTATACAGTCTGATGTGTATATAGTATGATGTGTATATAGTCTGATGTATATATTGTATGATGTGTTGCTGGACCTGTTACATTTTAATTCTGTGTTTGGGACAATAAAGTATAAATGTATGTTTCTTTGTAGCCTATAGACAGAGGATGTAAAGCAGATGGCAGATGCTTTTGGATTGGAATCACCGAGTTGTGGGGCCTGACTGAGCGCGGAGATGGTACAAGCTTCTGAGCTTCGTCTGAAGACCTCTATAGTGACCACACAAGCCGACCTCAGAGTGTCACTGTGACACCTCCATCACCCCTCGCTACACACAACTCAGTCTACAGGAAAACAGAAGCTGAATCTTCTCTAAAACAGCTGCCAGGCTTTTACCCGCATCAATGTAAACTGCGGGGACAACGGGAAGGCTTCACCTTGGCATTAAAGCCTTTCAGTCCAATCTCCTCTGATAACAATGGCTTTATCCGCATAACAATAACCAGAGGAAGAGAACGTTACTGCTCTTGGTTTAGTTTCTGAATAAATACTTTGGTTATTAGCGGAATCTGTGGTCAAGATATTTCTATATTCTCCAGATCATTCCTTCTGATATAGAATAAATGTCCTTGTATGTCCTGTGTTGTATAACATAGAGTACACACTACATGAAGAGGGGGCGCTACATGAAGAGGGGGCGCTACATGAAGAGGGGGCGCTACATGAAGTGGGGACGCTACATGAAGAGGGGGCACTACATGAAGAGGGGGCGCTACATGAAGAGGGGGCGCTACATGTAGAGGGGGTGCTACATGAAGAGGGGGCGCTACATGAAGAGGGGGTGCTACATGAAGAGGGGTCGCTACATGAAGAGAGGGCGCTACATGAAGAGAGGGCGCTACATGAAGAGAGGGTGCTACATGAAGAGGGGGCGCTACATGAAGAGAGGGTGCTACATGAAGAGAGGGCGCTACATGAAGAGAGGGGGCTACATGAAGAGGGGTCGCAACATGAAGAGAGGGCGCTACATGAAGAGAGGGTGCTACATGAAGAGGGGGTGCTACATGAAGAGAGGGCACTACATGAAGAGAGGGGGCTACATGAAGAGGGGTCGCTACATGAAGAGAGGGCGCTACATGAAGAGAGGGTGCTACATGAAAAGAAGGCGCTACATGAAGAGAGGGCACTACATGAAGAGAGGGCATTACATGAAGAGGGGGTGCTACATGAAGAGAGGGTGCTACATGAAGAGAGGGCGCTACATGAAGAGGGGTGTTACATGAAGAGGGGGTGCTACATGAAGAGAGGGCGCTACATGAAGAGGGGTGTTACATGAAGAGGGGGTGCTACATGAAGAGAGGGCGCTACATGAAGAGGGGGTGCTACATGAAGAGAGGGTGCTACATGAAGAGGGGGTGCTACATGAAGAGAGGGTGCTACATGAAGAGGGGGCGATAAATGAAGAGGGGTGTTACATAAAGAGGGGGCGTTACATAAAGAGGGGTGCTACATGAAGAGGGGGCGCTACATGAAGAGGGGGCGCAATTGTATCCCCCTACCCTCTGCTGAGAAGCCGGCAGTCACTACAAACAGTATATTACAGTGTCACTTGGGCCCCCTACTGAGCAGTGCCCACAGCGGTGCCTGGGGCACTACTACACACAGGATGGCGCTGGATGCAGACATCTATGTCCGTTGTGTAGGGACAGGATTTCTCTCTATGGGAATCCTGGATCGCTGCTACATTACATTCAGAGTTGTCTGATTCTCTGCTGAGTGACCGCGGTGCCAGGTTTTGCACCCCACAGATTATCTATTGATGACCTCTCCTATAGCTTAGGTCCAGAAGACTCTTTAAACACAAATTTGTACATACGCTTCAATTTCATCATACATTAGAGTTGCTGCAATACGTCACCTGTACGTCATCCGTTTTGTGGATCCGTTAAGAAAAAAAACTGGAGGCAGATAAGTGATGTCAGTAACTTGTCCCAACCCCTTGAGGACTCACACGATTGTGTTACCTAGCAAGTGATCTGCAAATACGGATGGCACCCGGATGACACACTGGGGGAATTCATTAAGACTGACATTTAGAATGCCGGTGTTCTAAAATAGCCCCCGCTGGTGGTCTGGCGATCGTATCCACTAAGAGGGTCCAGCCTGTTTAGTGGATAAGGGAATACATTCCACTAGTTTTGACCTGTAGATCAGGCAGAGTATTTTGCTATAGTTTCAGACAGAGACTATAGTAAATGTGATGGTGACCCCCCCCCCCCCCTCTCCATAGAAATGCACGGCGTACGGGCCGCACAGTCTGGGAAAGATAGGTCATGTCCTATTGGAGCGGTACGGAGCGGTAAGCGTTTCGCTCCATGCGGCCATTGCCGTCTATTGGTTATATGTATGGGCGCAAGCTTGCAGCCGTACATAAGTTCCCCATATGAGACCATGTGTCGTTCATAGTAGTAGATGTATTTGGATGATTATTGTTTTACATCCTTTAACTAACACGACGATGGTAGATGGTGATTATCAAAATCAAGCATAATAAACCCATAGACATTAACTTATAGATCCAGGCTTGGTGACTGTCTATGAGTAAGTGTCCCTGGTTTATTATGATGGATTTTGATGCCTACATCTCTCCAGCAGCCCCCCAGGTAATGTAACCCACCATTTCCTTCTCAATTGCCACATCACATCTTGTTATATTCTATGCCTGTATAATACTCATTGGGGGTCATTTACTAAGGGCTCGATTCACGTTTTCCCGACGTGTTACCCGAATATTTCCGATTTGCGCTGATTGTACCTGAATTGCCCCGGGATTTTGGCGCACGCGATCGGATTGTGGCGCATCGGCGCTGGCATGCACACGACGGAAATGGGGGGGGGCGTGGCCGAACGAAAACCCGACGGATTCGGAAAAACCACCGCATTTAAGAAAAAAAATGTGTCGCGAAAATTACACTTACCTTCACCAGGTATAGGACGGTGAATTTCAGGGCATTCCAGCGCGCCTCCGGGGAACTTCAGCGCAGCAGCGCCACCTGGTGGACGGCGGAGAAACTACCTTAGTGAATCCCGGCCGGACCCGAATCCACCGCTGAGAACGCCCCGCTGGATCGTGAACGGACCGGGTAAGTAAATCTGCCCCATTCTCTATTAATCTAAGTATCGACCTATTTATTTATACATTTCTTTACTCTGCTATGTATTATGTAGTCACATTGTTACATACATTTCCAATGTTACATGTGTCATTTGTACACATAAATAGTTAAACAATTATATGATTGAAATCTTATAACATTTCATACAACTCCAAACCTTTTCTTTTGTACTTATTCATTTATTGAATTTTTTAGTGAACATTTACTTATTAGCTACTTATCCTGCCACTTATATCTTGAGGTTTCTAACCTATACTTACCAATCAAATTATCTTAAATTATGTGCACCTTGTATGTGCTGGTGTGTGTTTATGTGTTATTATACATTCCTACATGTTTTAGCACTTATTATTTTGTATGTAATTTCATCTTGTGTATACCATTTGTTATTATCTCTATTCTGTATATACCATCTGACTTGTATATCTTTAGTATATGGCCTGAAGAAGACGCTAATTTGGCGATGGGACCTCAATAATAGAGGATTTTCTATATGCACTGATGTCTTCCTATTGTCCCAGTGATTGATTGAGTGAATTCCATAATTCTCCTGCGGCCTCCTTTACGTTCTCTACCTGCGGGATACATAAATATAAATGTATTTCTTTTTTAGGTGTTTGTAAGTGAAAAGGAAATGCTGTAATGATCTTAACGCTAAATAATTTAAAAATTGTAAAATTTTAAAAATGTAAATAATTTACACAGTGATTTTGTGATATAATAAGAGACAGACACTGATCATGGTCACCCAAACCAGTGCCTGTGGTCAACCATTGACTAATCTACCGATAACAGATGCTCAGGGGAGGCTGTATATAGTAATAGGGGGCTGTATATAGTTATAGGAGTGCTGTATATAGTTATAGGGAGGCTGTATATAGTTATCATAGTGGAGTGTATATAATTGTTATAGTGAGGCTGTATATAGTTATCATAGTGGGCTTTATATAGTCATAGGGATGCGGTACATAGTTATAGGGAGGCTGTACGTAGTTATTATAAGGAGGCTGTAGATATTTATTATCGGTAGGCTGTATATAGTTATAGGACGGCTGTAGATAGTTATTATGGAGGGACTATATATAGTTATAGGGAAGCTGTGCATAATTATTATGGGGAGGCTGTATATAGTTATAGGGAGGCTCTTTATAGTTATAGGGAGGCTGTACATACTTATTGTAGGAAAGTGGCATATAGGGAGGCTGTATATAGTTATAGGAATGCTGTATATAGTTATTATAGGGGGCTGTTTATAGTTATTATAGGGAGGCTGTATATAGTTGTAGACGGCTATAGTTATTATAAAGTGACGGTATATAGTTATTATAAAGTGACGGTATATAGTTATTATAGAGGGCTGTATATAGTTATTATAGGGAGGCTGTATATAGTTATAGAGGGCTATAGTTATTATAAAGTGACTGTATATAGTTATTATAGGGGGCTGTATATAGTTATTATAGGGGGACTGTATATAGATACAGGGAGGCTGTATGTAGTTATTATAGGGAGGCTGTATATAGTTATAGGGGGCTGTACATAGTTATTATACGGGGGCTGTGTATAGTTATAGGGAGGCTGTATAAAGTTATTATAGGGAGGATGTATATAGTTATTATAGGGAGGATGTGTATAGTTATTATAGGGAGGATGTGTATAGTTATAGGGAGGCTGTATATAGTGTGAGAAGGTCACTATTGAATTGAAAATCTGTTTATGTGTATTATAGCGACCACAATGTGAATTGGGTCACACTGGAAGCTGTTTTCCATGTGTTGGTCTCTTGGAAGACCTGGTACAGGACTCTAATTGCTGGAGTGGAGACAGAAGTGTGATCACCGCTCCAGACCAAAGCTTCCAGATTCTAATGTGTCTAACAATGCACCAGGTGTGCAATCCCTTATAGAAGGGTGTGGAGCAGTCAGAGGGGGCTCTCTACCTGAAGACACAGAAGCTGGACTGTGTGAGAGCCACACAAGAGTGACACAGGGTTGCTGAAAGTATTTTCCATCCTGGCATGGAGAAGCCCTCCAGTGGCTAGTGAGGACCGCCAAATGTATAGTGAGGGCCGCCAAATGTATAGTTAGAGCCGGACAGGCAAGGATTTTATTTGATGTTTTGTTTGATACTGGTGTTTTTTCTGGAATAAATGCACAGTTTCTACTTGAATCCTGTTTTCCATAAGAGCTTTGTCATTGCCGCCCCCCCACGTTTGAGCTGAACCCATACAATTGGTGGAGGATGCAATGATCAGGTTGCTAGTAGCAACGGCATGACAAAAGCTGCGGAAACACTTTTAATATTGCGGAAATTTCAAGGGCCAGAAGTCTATGTGCTGGGTGAAAGCAGCTGCGGTGCTGCAAGGTCCATACAAGACAATGGAGGAGCTGATACAGTCTAACCCAGTGGTGGCGAACCTATGGCAGAGCCCTTTCTGTGGGCACCCGGGCCATCACCCCAGCACACCAGACAGGATTCAAAGAATCTTCCTGCAGTTCCAAGCAACTTAAAACATGCTTCAGAAAGAAGATAACATTTTCCATCTTTCTACTGTGTTGCTGTCCTCAGGAAGCCAATATGCATAGCTCCCAACCGTCCCGATTTTGATGGGACTTTCCCGTTTTTTGTACCTCTGCCCCGCGTCATGGGCAGCTATGAGATTGTCACGGATTCTCCCCCCAGGTCCCGCTGTGTCCCCATAGTAAATACTTTGAAAGTCTGAACTCACAGTACAGAATGGCTTCTACAGACATCGGGAGGGAATCCTTTTCAGAGAAGTGTCGGGCTTAGCGGAGAGAGCAGGGACCACGTCATCAGGTCAGATCACCATCTGTCCATATATGGTCACTGCATCTCCTAGGGTTCCCCAGAGCAGACATCAGGCAGGGAATCTTTTTCAGAGAAGTGTCGGCTTAGTGGAGAGAGCAGGGACCACGTCATCAGGTTTAGATCCACATCTGTCCATATATGGTCTCCAGGGCTTCCCCAGACACAAGCTATTTATATAATTAAATTACATAAAGCTTTGGCCAGGCTGGGATTCGAACCTGGGACCCTCTGCACCATAGACAGGAGCCTTACTAACTGAGCTATAAGCCCAGTGACAAAGAGCAGAGGATTTCTGGTAACTAAGACATGTTATCTGCCATTTACACTGTGACACAGACTAATGCACTGATATATAGAGAGGGATCTTCTCAGAGATTATTGTAATTATTGAGACTATTATTATTATTATAAATTTTATTATTTTTATTATTATGGAGATGATTATTAATAATAATAGTAAAAAAAATAATAATCATCTCAATAATAATAATAATAGTCTCAATAATTACAATAATAACCTCTGAGAAGATCCCTCCCTATATACCAAAGCATTAAATCTGTGTCACAGTGTAATAGTTGTCATAGTTCTTAGTTACCAAAATTCTCTACCTTGTTAATCACTGAGGTTATAGCTCAGTTGGTTGAGGCGCTGTGTCATTATTGTACCTGAACACTGCAGGTTCTGGGTTCAAATCCCAATGAGGATATTTTTTTTTTTTTATTGAGATCATTTTTATTATTATAATATGGCTAAAATTTGGGGAGTGGCGAGGGAGTGATTGGGGGTGTGGCTTAGGGGGATCGCCGTGCCACCATTTTGTCCCTCTTTCCCTTTCACAAATGTTGGGAGGTATGCAATATGATTGAAAGTTGTTGAAGAACAGGGAGCAATAAGTTACTGCTTTAATTTTTGGTTGGCACCTCGCAATAAATAAGGGGGGTTTGGGGTTGCAGTTTGGGCACTCAGCTGCTAAAAGTTTCGCCATCACTGGTCTAACCTGAGACATGAACAAATTATGGCTAATGTGCTACAAGCCCAACAAGAAGTACCACGGCTGACCACTGTGCGGCAGCAAAGCATGAAAAGCCTGAATGCACATCTGAGAGCAGAGAATGCTCTAAATGTCCAGATGCAAGGAGGAGTCATACTGTTGCTACAAGCAACCAACCTCAAAAATGCATGGACAATTGGGATCGATTTTCTGCAACAAAGGAATTGCTACACACAACCCAACACCGACACCAAACCCCTTGTAAAGTGAAATATCCGGAAGCTGTTTGGGGCTTTAACCCCTTAAGGACGCAGGGTTTTTCGGCTCATGTCTCGCTCTCCAACTTCAAAAATCCATAACTTTTTCATTTTTACGTGTATAGACCTGTGTGAGGGCTTATTTTGTGCGTAACAAATTTTACTTTCCCGTAATGTTATTTATTTTAACATGCCGTGTACTGCGAAGATGAAAAAAAATTCCAAATGTGGAAAAATTGGAAAAAAAAGTCACGCTCTTGTGGGCTCAGTTTTTACGACTTTCACTCTTCGCTCCAAATAACACGCCTACTTTATTCTTTGGTTCGGTGCGATCGCAGTGATACCAAATTTATATAGGTTTTATTGTGTTTTAATACATTTTCAAAAATTAAACGAATGTGTACAAAAAAGAAAAAAAATTTTTGCCATCTTCTGACGCTAATAACTTTTTCATACTTTGGCGCACGGAGATGTGTGAGGGGTCATTTTTTGCGAAATGAGGCGACGTTTTCATTGCTACCATTTTGAGGTCTGTGCGACATTTTGATCATTTTTTATTTTATTTTTTATGTAATGTAAAAAGGTGTAAAAGTCGCATTTCAGACATTTGGGCGCCATTTCACACGTTGCGTTTTGGTTGCGTTTTCATTGCGTTTGAAACGCATATACAACAGCTGATGAGAGGTAATTTGCCTAATTACTTTTCCGTTTACGTTTTTAAATGCAATGTTAACGCATGTGTTAACAAAACACATCAGTTAACACATGCGTTAACATCGCGTTTACGATGCGTTTTGTAAACGGAAATGTTAACAGTGATGTAATTAGGCAAATCACCTCTCCTCAGCTGTTGTATATGGGTTTCAAACGCAATGAAAACGCAGGTCAAAGCGCAACGTGTGAACGCGCCTTGATGTTTATCCCCAGGAGACGAATTCCTCAGAAAATGCTGTGATCTCTCAAATAGAACATGTACCTATATTTATCAGGCCCTGAAGTAATTGCAAATGCTTGCTTATTGGTAGTTATTTCCGATTATTTGCCCTGAAGGGGGGGGGGGGGGCACGGCCGGCCGAGTGCGCACTCGCTGCTGCTGGCGACTTTTCATATGTGAAAAGTCGCTGGCTGTGTTTCTTTCCTACGCCAGGCCCCGTCTGAGGTAGGATAAACGCTTCGCAGCCTCCCGCCCCGATACATCAAGAGGCGGAAGCGGCAGGGCTATCATATGATAAATATCCCCCATAGAGTCTTTACCTGATGATAAAAATGTGTTTTATGAAATGATATGTGATAATAATGATAGCATGGAGCCATCCGCAGGTAGGCGGAGCGTGGCCATGACGGGGCGGGCTGGGAGGGGAGGGGAGGAGGGGGGAGAAGGCGGTGGGATTCTTGGGGGTTGGAGTATAGGATGATGTGATAGGTGGGTTAATTTTGGAGGGTGGAGTTAATGGGGTTTTTAAGGGGTGACAGGGAGGGCCAGCCATCTTTGGTGGCCGAGCAAAATTGTCCCACCCACCATCCCTATTATATGTTGTGTATCAGGGTCGCATTATGCGTTCACCGGGGAGAAGGGATACAATTAGTTTCAGATCCTCATGTTTAGGGCGGTGGCTAGGGAGATTAGGATGCTTTTGTAAAGGTGGGCGGGTACTTGGCAACAGTTATCCGGTAAGAAGGTAAATTGGTGGTGATTTTGGTCATGTCCGGCTTTACTATTAAAAGTTCTTCATAGACTGCTTGAGGGGGTGTACCTCAGCAGTTGGTTTGGTTATATGTTTGGTTGGTAGCCACATTCTGCTCTCGCCACTCGCCAGGAGGTTAGCGGCTTGTGGATATGGTAGTTGTGGTTTTGCACGCTGAGCGTGATTTTGAGAAGTATTTACAACTATGGTTGGTTGGTAATGGTGCCGGACTTAGGTGTAACTTATCAATTTTAAAAGTGATCCAGCTTTGTTGTCAAGTACTCGACCACTTAATTTAATAATACTGTTATGTTTGTTGAATAAAATGCATGTGCTCAACAATTCTAAGTGCTCAAGGGCGCCGCCAGAGGTTGTGGCTGGTGATAGTGAAAATTCACTGGGGCACATTTACTTACCCTGTCGAGATCCGTCGAGGATTCGGGTCTTCCGGCGATTCACTAAGGTAGTGTGCCCGATGTCCACCAGGTGTCGCTGCTGCGCTGAAGTCCGCCGGAGTTCACCATCCTATCCTGGGTGCAGGTAAGCAACAGATTTTTTTTTTTTTTAAATACCGCAGTTTTTCCGAATCCGTTGGGTTTCCCAACGGCCACGCCCCCCTGATTTCCATCGCATGCATGCCGGCGCCGATACGCCACAATCCGATCGGGTGTGCCAAAAACCTGGGGAAATTCAGCGCAAACCGGTCATTTTCGGGAAACCTGACAAAATAGAGCGATTCGGCCCCTTAGTAAATGACCCCCACTGTGTGAGGAATATGTGCAATCCCATGATGATGTTGTTGGAAATGTTATGACTATGCCAGTTTTAAGCAACAATAATGGGGCACATTTACTAAGGGCCCCACAGATCGCACTTTCGTCGGACATTGGGAGACACAAAACGGGGGGGGGGCGGGCCGTTGGACGATCCGACGGATTCGGACAAACCGCAGGATTTTACTTCAAAATTGTGTCGCAAGCCAAGAACTTACATACACCGGGAAGAAGAAGGTAAACTCTGGCAGACCTGAGAAAATGTATTGCTAAATGTAGATCTATTAGGAATGCACGGGAACTATCATAGCAAGATTCCACAGATTCAATTAAAACATAGTCAAAAATGTAATCTTCATGTTAAAAAACACATATCAGCGTGTGGAGGAGGGTACACTCCTGCACATTTTCTGGAGCTGTCCCTCACTTATTCCGTACTGGACGTCAGTACTGGGGGTGATGTGCGAGGTGACGGGCAGAGACTACGGGATGATCCCGCATGGGTTTTGCTACATCATCATGAGATTTCCCTTGCCACGTACCGGAAGTCCCTGGTATGTCACCTCCTGAATGCAGCTAAGGCCTGTATCCCAGCCTGTTGGCGTTCTCCTGATCCTCCCACATTGCACCAGTGGTTGGGCCGAGTCAATGAGTTGCAGAGGATGGAGAGTCTACTGAATACTGATCCAAAGAGGGCTGCCCGCTCTCAGAAAACGTGGTTCCACAGGGTCTCTTTTGTGGCATCTCCGAGCTATCTGGACTTGACTAGCTCAGTCCCGCTTCAAGTACAGGATTGTGAAACTACTGGAACCTGAGCTCTAGGTAAGGTTGCTCTTTTACCTCTTCTTCTTTCCCTTCGGTACCCCCTCTTGTCCCTCTTCCTCTTCTCTTCTGACCCCCCCCTTTTTTTTTCCACTGTTATTCTGTCTTCCATTAGTGTTATTAGCAACAGTTTATATAATGTGTCTAAGATACAACGAAATTGCCGTGTTAGATATTAGCACATGGATTCTCCATTATTGTGAATTTTGACGTTCTGTACCAGAAATTGTTACATTACATAAATGTAAACCCCCCCCCCCCCCCCCCCCCGTTTTCACCCTCCCCTCCGCTACCCCAAACGGATGCATATCGGTGTTTGATTTTGTTTCCTCCCTTGTCCCCCTTTTTCCCTATTTCCCTTTGTTCTGTATTGTTGCGCCTTATTTAGAAAATTAATAAAAACTTAAATATGAAAAAAAAAAAAGGCTGGGTTTTAACTGTGAGTGTGCCTGTTTTTGGAGCGCTGCACTCTCGGCCAAAATCGAGCACAGCGCCCTTGTTACCCAACTCTTGGGTGAGGGTGGAGACGCGGTAGCGTACACTCACCATACATGCCTAAGGCCGCGGTCACACATACCGCTAGGCATCCATTCATAACGCAATGCTAGCGCACAGGGTGAGGTCCTCAGGCCGAACGCACATGCGTTTCCAGGGATACACATGCGATTGATAAGCCGATTGCATGCGTTTCTCTGGAAACGCATGTGCTTTCGGGCCGAGGACCGGTCCCTGTGCACAGAGCCGGATCATCATTGGCGCTATTGGAGCGCTAGCGCCGGGCCCCCGGATCCGGATTTGTTGTTTGGGGGCCCCCGGCCTGGCGCTCCAATAGCGCCAATGTTCAGTCTCCTGCTGGGCCCCGACCCTGTATTCGGCAGTCGGGCAGGGGCCTCCGTCCGTCCGGACAGGAAGCTCCTGCCCGTCCCTGTATAGTGCTCGATGCGGCCGTTTCCGGCCGCTCGAGCACTATTACTGGAGCGATGTGGCCGGAATACAACCCCGGCGCACATCGTTCCAGGAACTAAGCTGCGCGGCCGCGCGATGACGTCATCACGCGGCCGCGCACCCCTTCCTGCCCGGACGCGGCAAGAAGATAGAAGCTGCGGAGCCAGAGGTGAGTAGAAGTTTTTTGTTTTTTTTTTTAAATCAAACAGCAGTAAAAACATGGTGGGGGCTTGTATAAAAGCTTTCATTTGGGATTTGGTGGTCGGCGGGAAGAACATGAAATCATTTATTGTGGTGGGCAGCATATCATATAATATATAATTCATTGTGTGTGGGGGCAGCATATCATATAATATATAATTCATTGTGTGTGGGGGCAGCATATCATATAATATATAATTCATTGTGTGTGGGGGGGCAGCATATCATATAATATATAATTCATTGTGTGTGGGGGCAGCATATCATATAATATATAATTCATTGTGTGTGGGGGCAGCATATCATATAATATATAATTCATTGTGGGGGGGGGGGGGCGCAGCATATCATATAATTCATTGTGTGTGGGGGGGCAGCATATCATATAATATATAATTCATTGTGTGTGGGGGCAGCATATCATATAATATATAATTCATTGTGGGGGGGGGGGGCGCAGCATATCATATAATTCATTGTGTGGGGGGGGGCAGCATATCATATAATATATAATTCATTGTGTGTGGGGGGGCAGCATATCATATAATATATAATTCATTGTGTGTGGGGGCAGCATATCATATAATATATAATTCATTGTGTGTGGGGGCAGCATATCATATAATATATAATTCATTGTGGGGGGGGGGGGCGCAGCATATCATATAATTCATTGTGTGTGGGGGGGCAGCATATCATATAATTCATTGTGTGGGGGGGGCAGCATATCATATAATATATAATTCATTGTGTGTGGGGGCAGCATATCATATAATATATAATTCATTGTGTGTGGGGGCAGCATATCATATAATATATAATTCATTGTGTGTGGGGGCAGCATATCATATAATTCATTGTGTGTGGGGGCAGCATATCATATAATTCATTGTGTGTGGGGGGGCAGCATATCATATAATTCATTGTGTGGGGGGGGCAGCATATCATATAATTCATCATGGGGGGCAGCATATCATATAATTCATTGTGTGTGGGGGCAGCATATCATATAATTCATTGTGTGTGGGGGGGCAGCATATCATATAATTCATTGTGTGTGGGGGGGCAGCATATCATATAATTCATTGTGTGGGGGGGCAGCATATCATATAATTCATTGTGGGGGCAGCATATCATATAATTCATTGTGTGGGGGGGCAGCATATCATATAATTCATTGTGTGGGGGGGCAGCATATCATATAATTCATTGTGTGTGGGGGCAGCATATCATATAATTCATCATGGGGGGCAGCATATCATATAATTCATTGTGTGTGAGGGCAGCATATCATATAATTCATTGTGTGTGGGGGCAGCATATCATATAATTCATCATGGGGGGGCAGCATATCATATAATTCATTGTGTGGGGGGGGCAGCATATCATATAATTCATTGTGTGGGGGGGGCAGCATATCATATAATTCATCATGGGGGGGCAGCATATCATATAATTCATCATGGGGGGGCAGCATATCATATAATTCATTGTGTGGGGGGGCAGCATATCATATAATTCATTGTGTGGGGGGGGCAGCATATCATATAATTCATCATGGGGGGGGCAGCATATCATATAATTCATTGTGTGTGGGGGGCAGCATATCATATAATTCATCATGGGGGGGCAGCATATCATATAATTCATTGTGGGGGGGGGCAGCATATCATATAATTCATTGTGTGGGGGGGCAGCATATCATATAATTCATTGTGTGTGGGGGCAGCATATCATATAATATATAATTCATTGTGTGGGGGGGCAGCATATCATATAATTCATTGTGTGGGGGGGGCAGCATATCATATAATTCATTGTGTGGGTGGGCAGCATACCATATAATTCATCGTGGGGGGGCAGCATATCATATAATTCATTGTGGGGGGCAGCATATCATATAATTCATTGTGTGTGGGGGCAGCATATCATATAATTCATTGTGTGGGGGGCAGCATATCATATAATTAATTGTGTGGGGGCAGCATATCATATAATTTATTGTGTGGGGGGGCAGCATATCATATAATTTATTGTGGGGGGGGGCAGCATATCATATAATTCATCATGGGGGGGCAGCATATCATATAATTCATTGTGGGGGGGCAGCATATCATATAATTTATTGTGTGGGGGGGCAGCATATCATATAATTAATTGTGGGGGGGCAGCATATATAATTCATGGTGGGGGGGCAGCATATCATATAATTCATCGTGGGGGGGCAGCATATCATATAATTTATTGTGGGGGGGGCAGCATATCATATAATTCATTGTGGGGGGGGCAGCATACCATATAATTCATTGTGGGGGGGGGCAGCATATCAAATATTCATTGTGGGGGGACATATCAAATAATTTAGTATTAGTATTCCAGTATTCATTCTAGTATATAAGATTCTTAGTGGAGTGGTTAAGCATTTATCAAGAGGGATCACAAATAGTTCACAAGGCGAGGGGGGGGGGGCAGTATATTAGATAATTCATTGATGGGGGCAGTACATTAAGTAAATGTATTTTAAATAATTACTTGAGGTGACCAGCATCTAAAATTCATGGGGCACCACCGTATAATAGAGAGGGCTATAAATAGGTAAATTAATTAATTAAAGGGGGCAATAAAAATTAAATCATTAATTGGGGGGGCAACATATATACCTCATATACCCGTGTATAAGCCGAGTTTTTCCAGCACAAAAAAATGTGCTGAAAAACCTCACCTCGGCTTATACACAAGTCAATTCAAAGAAATAAACGTAATACTCACCTTCCAGCGCCCAGATCCTTGGCGCAGCTCCTGATCCTCAGCGCGGCTCCTCTTCTTTCTTCTCTATTTCTTCTCTATCCATCAGAGTCGTGTCCATGCGACCTGCCGGCTGGCGCAAACTATGATGCGGCAGTGTCGTCGCATCATAGTGTGCACCGGCCAGCAGATCGCATGGACACGACTCTGACGGCTGTTACAGCAAATAGAAGAAAAAAGAGGAGCCGCGCCAAGGATTGGGAGTGAGTGAGTATCTCCGGAGGGTGAGAATTAAGTTTTTTTTTTTAATGTACTTGGCATACAGGGGGCTGGCTGTATACTATATGGGGCTTGCTGGCTGTATACTACATGGGGCTGGCTGTATACTACATGGCGCAGGCTGTATACTACATGGGGACTGGCTGCGATACTACATGGGGCTGGCTGTATACTACAGGGGGCTGGCTGTATACTACAGGTAGTTGGCTGGATGTATACTACATGGGGACTGGCTGTATACTACTGGGGGCTGGCTGGCTGTATAATACAGGTAGTTGGCTGGAGGTATACTACATGGGGGCTGGCTGTATACTATATACTGTATATATGATATATGTGGGGGCACAGTGAGGTCAGTTGTGGTGTGAGGGGTATATATGATATATGTGGGGGCACAGTGTGGTCAGTTGTGATGTGAGGGGTATATATGATATATGTGGGGGCACAGTGTGGTCAGCTGTGGTGTGAGGGGTATATATGATATATGTGGGGGCACAGTGTGGTCAGTAGTGTGAGGAGTATATATGATATATGTGGGGGCACAGTGTGGTCAGCTGTGGTGTGAGGGGTATATATGATATATGTGGGGGCACAGTGTGGTCAGTAGTGTGAGGAGTATATATGATATATGTGGGGGTACAGTGTGGTCAGTTGTGGTGTGAGGGGTATATATGATATATGTGGAGGCACAGTGTGGTCAGTTGTGGTGTGAGGGGTATATTTGATATATGTGGGGGCACAGTGTGGTCAGTTGTGGTGTGAGGGGTATATATGATATATGTGGGGGGCACAGTGTGGTCAGTAGTGTGAGGAGTATATATGATATATGTGGAGGCACAGTGTGGTCAGTTGTGGTGTGAGGGGTATATATTATATATGTGGGGGCACAGTGTGGCCAGTTGTGGTGTGAGGGGTATATATGATATATGTGGGGGCACAGTGTGGTCAGTTGTGGTGTGAGGAGTATATATGATACATGTGGGGGCACAATGTGGTCAGTAGTGTGAGGGGTATATATGATACATGTGGGGGCACAGTGTGGTCAGTAGTGTGAGGAGTATATATGATATATGTGGGGGGCACAGTGTGGCCAGTTGTGGTGTGAGGGGTATATATGATATATGTGGGGGGCACAGTGTGGCCAGTTGTGGTGTGAGGGGTATATATGATATATGTGGGGGCACAGTGTGGTCAGTTGTGGTATGAGGGGTATATATGATAAATGTGGGGGTACAGTGTGGTCATTTTTGTATTTGAGGGTCAGGTGTAAGGAGTATATAGGATGATGCCAACCATGTCTGTTTTATAAACCTGCAGAGATGAGTCATGGCTGGAAGAAGCCTCATGAAAGATCACAAAGAAGGGAGGAGACAACATGAGGGACGTCACCTGTAAGTGATTGGATGACACTGCGGTCTCTGTGCAGGACTGGTATCTACTACTATATGGTCACTATATGGTGGTATATACTGGTCTGTGTGTGTAGGTTATTACATAGTATTGCGGTATTATCCAGTTATTATGTAGTGGTAATAATCATGATGTAATGTTATTATTTGGGCCCTGTACAGAGGTGTCATTAGTGATATTGCCCTGTGCTCGGTGGTGTTTGTATAATAACAATATGTCGGTAAAGATCATCAATTAATGGAGTTTATATGTGGTAAATTATTGGTAATACTGCTCTGTGTATAGAGTCTTGTGCTCAGTATCAGGATGTTGGTATTATCTTTATGTTGTGGTGATGCTGTGTGCTGCATTTTGGAGGGATCATTTATAAATAGATGCGCTATTGTTTGGAATACTGGTCTTATGGTACTTTTAATTGGTAACAGTATTGTGGTATCATTATTTTATAATAGTATTTTTTGGTTTCTAATATCTCTAGAGCTTTGAAACAGTATAACTATGTGGTATCTTTTTACTTATATTGTTGTGGTAGGGGGCCCCACGTCGGCTGCATAGCTGGGGGGCCCCATCCTAAATGAGGTGCTCCATACCACTGAGACCCTTAATCTGGCCCTGCCTGTGCACTAGCGTCGCATTATGAACGGACACCAAGCGGCACCAGAACAACCAAATAAGGTGAGTGCATATCTCACCCAATAACAAATTTCAACCAACCAAGGATAATCTCGCACTAGGTAGCGCTACTTTTCTCTGTTCCCCTTCCTTTTTTTTTCTCCACCCACATTATACATGAACGAGCAGAATGTGAATTGGGTCACACTGGAAGACATTTTCCATGCATTGGTCTCTTGGAAGACCTGGTACAGGACTCTAATTGCTGGAGTGGAGACAAATGTGATCACTGCTCCAGACCAAAGCTTCCAGATTCTAATGAGTCTAACAATGCACCAGTTGTGCAATCCCTTATAGAAGGGTGTGGAGCAGTCAGAGGGGCTCTCTACCTCCAGACACAGAGGCTGGACTGTGTGAGAGCCACACGTGACTGACACAGGGTTGCTGAAAGTATTTTCCATGCTGGCAGGGAGAAGCCCTCCAGTGGCTAGTGAGGACCACCAAGTGCATAGTGAGGACCACCAAATGTAGAGTTAGAGCCGGACAGGCAAGGATTTTATTTGATGTTTTGTTTGATACTGCTGTTTTTTATGGAATAAATGCACAGTTTCTACTTGAATCCTGCTGTCCATGAGAGCTTTGTCATTGCCAACCCCCCACCATATCTGAGCTGAACCCCTACAATAGTTATTATTGGGGGCTGTATGTAGTTATCATATAGAGACACTGTATATAATTATTGGGGGGCTGTATATAGTTATAATGGGAGACTGTATATTATTATAGGGAGGCTGGATATAATTATTATAGGTAGGCTGGATATAATTATTATAGGGAGGGTGTATATAGTTATAGGGAGGCTGTATGTAGTGATTATAGGAAGGCTATATATAATTATAGGGGGATATTTTTATTATAGGGTGACTGAATATAGTTATAGGGAACTGTATATAGTTATAGAGAGGCTGTATATAGTTTATTATAGAGAGGCGGTATATAGCTATTATAGAGAGGCTGTATAGAGTTATAGGTGGCTGCACATAGTTTATTATAGGGGGACTGTATATAGTTTTTATAGAGTGACTGTATATAGTTATAGGGAGGCTGTACATATTTATTATAGGAAGGCAGTATATAGTTATTATAGGGGGACTGTGTATAGTTATTATAGGGGACAGGGGCATAACTAGGAAAGGCTTGGCCCCACAGCAGATTAATGCCCTCTTCCCCTTTAAAAGAAATATACAAATTTGTACAGACAGACATATACAATTTATATACTTATATGAACACACATAAAGTTCAACACTCATACAATCATTCTTCTATACTTGCAACCCCATACATACATGTTTGCATGTACACTTATACACACACATTTATGTCCTCATATATTAATTTAAACACTAATACATTGAGTATATACAAACTACGGGTCGGAATGGCCCACCGGTGGAGCAGTGGATCCACTGGTGGGCCCCCGGCACCTGCGCTATGTCCATGCGCATGTCTCTGTCCATGCCCACAGGAGGCCCCTGCCCCTGATAACTATAGTACTTGATGTGGTCGGAGCCCGGCCGATTGAGTACTTTCTTTGTATGTTAAGCCAATGAACTGCCACGTGATGACATCATTGCGCTGCTGTGCATCCTGTATGTTTCAGTCCAGGCATCTACTGAAGAAACAAACAGGGAGGGAGACAAAGCACCATCTTAGGAAAGTGGATTTTCTTTTACTTGCCACAGTTTGGGAGTGGTCAGGGGGGCGATATTGAAACTAGATGGGGGTCCTGCTTGAAAAATAAAGAGAGGACACAATATGGAAAGGGGATAAGGAGGCACAGCATATATAATGGATGGGGTGTCAGTATATAGAATAGATTGGGAGACAGTATATAGTATAGATGGTGGGACAGACTATAGTATAGATGGGGACAGTATAAAGAATAGGAGACAGTATATAGAATCCATGGGGGCACTATATAGACCAGATGGAGTGTCAGTATATAGAATGGATGGGGGGACAGTATGTATGATAGATGGGAGGAAAGTATATAAAATAACTGGGGGACACTATATAGAACATATGGATGATAGAAAATAGATGGGGTAACAGTCTATAGAATGGATGGGGGACAGTGTATGGAATAAATGGGATGGCAGTATATAGAATAGATGGGGAAATATATGGAATACATGTGGGGACAGTATATATAACAGATGGAGTGTCAGTATATATATAATGGATGGGGGGACAGTACATTAAACAGATGGGAGGAAAATATAAAGAATAGATGGGTACAATACATAGAACAGATGGGATGATATAGAATGGATGGGGTAACAGTATATAGAATGAATATGGGTCAGAATATGGAATAAATGGGGGACAGTATATAAAACAGATGAGAGACAGCATACAGACAAGATGGGGTGACAGTATATGGAATAGATGGGGCAACAGTGTATAAAATGGATGGGGTGACAGTATCTAAAATAGATGACAGACAGTATATAGCGTTGTTGGAGGCACTATATAGAACAGATGGGGTGTCAGTATAAATGATGGATGTGGAGACAGTATGTAGAATAGATAGGGGAAAGTAATTTAAACAGATGGGTATATAGAATATATGGGGGGGATACTATATAGAACAGATGTCATGATAAAAATACATGGGGTAACAGTATATAGAATAGATGGGATGTCAGTATATAGAATGGGTGGGGGAAAGTACCGTATATTCCGGCATATAAGACGACCTGGTGTATAAGACGACCACCTTACTTTCCTGTTAAAATATAGAGTTTAAGATATATTCGCCGTATAAGACTACCCCTTTTCCAACGCATACAAAACACCGGTAAAAAAAAACAGATTTGAATTTAACATGGTCCTTTTTTTAATTTAAATTCTTATGACATGCAGGTATATAGCAGGAAAACTGTCGCTCATAAACATAAGGCATACAACAACAACATTACCATCGTCCATTTTACTGTAAATGTTACCATACTGTACCTTACATTTTTATTTTATTAAATATTCCATGCCATGTACTCAGAAGCGGGGAAAAAAATTCCAAATGCAATGGAAATGGTAAAAAAATGCATTTGCGCCATTTTCTTGTGGGCTTGGATATTACGTCTTTCACTGAGCGCCCCAAATGACATGTCTACTTTATTCTTTGGGTCGGTACGATTAAGGGGATACCAAATTTGTATAGGTTTTATAATGTTTTCATACATTTACAAAAATGAAAACCTCCTGTACAAAAATTATTTTTTTTATTTTGCCAACTTCTGGCGCTAATACCTTTTTTATACTTTAGTGTACGGAGCTGTGGGTGGTGTAATTTTTTGAGAAATTTGATAATAGTTTCAATGATATCATTTTTAGGACTGTATGACCTTTTGTTCACTTTTTATAGATTTTTTTATATTTTTCAAAATGGCAATTTTCGACTTTGGGCGCTATTTTCCGTTACGGGGTTAAACGCATTGAAAAACCGTTATCATGTTTTGATTGGGCATTTTCGGACGCGTCGATACCTGATGTGTTTATGATTTTTTACTGTTTATTTATATTTATGTCAGTTCTAGGGAAAGGGGGGTGATTTGAAATTTTAGTTTTTTTTATTATAATTTTTTTTTAAATTTTTATTTATACTATTTTTCAGACTCCCTAGGGCACTTTAACCCTAGGTTGTCTGATCGATCCTACCATATACTGCCATACTACAGTATGGCAGTATATGGGGATTTTCCTCATTCATTACAATGTGCTATCAGCACATTGTAATGAAGGAGTTAAAACGAAATAGCCTCGGGTCTTCGGAAGACCCGAGGCTACCATGGAGACAGGTAAGATGGCGGCGCCCATGCGACGCTATCTTTTTAAGGCTGCCGGCAGCTTTGCCAGCAGCCAACGCTGTGAAAACACCCGCGATCGGTGCTAGCTTTTCTGTCTTTAAAAGTCGTCTTAATACGCCTGAATATACGGTATATGAAATAAATGTAAGGGCAGTATATAGAACAGATGTGAGAATGTATATATCATAGAAGGGGGGACACTTTATAGAATGGATAGTACAGTGTATAGAATAGATGGGGGACATCATGTAGAATAAATGGGGCACAGTATATAGAATGGATGAAGGACAATATATACAATTGTTTTGAGAATGACATAAATATTATATTTTCACATGATGTTGCTCTCTGGTTTGTCAGATGTTTTTATCACATACAGATATACAAGTGCAGTCATATTATGAGCAACAAAAGCTTTTATTGACAGTTACAATGAGTTACTGCAGCAAGTCAGTATTTGCAGTGTTGCCCCTTCTTCTTCAGGACCTCTGCAATTCTCCCTGGCAGCTCTCAAGCAACTTCTGGACCAAATCCTGACTGATAGCCGTCCATTCCTGCACAATCACTGCTGCATTTTGTCACAATTTGTTGGTTTTTGTTTGTCCACCCGTCTCTTGATGATTGACCACAAGTTCTCAATGGGATTAAGATCTGGGGAGTTTCCAGGCCATGGACCCAACATCTCTATGTTTTGTTCCCTGTGCCATTTAGTTATCACCTTTGCTTTATGGCAGGTGCTCCATCATGCTGGAAAAGGCATTGCTGATCACCAAACTGCTCTTGGACGGTTGGGAGAAGTTGCTCTTGGAGGACATTCTGGTACCATTCTTTATTCATGGATGTGTTTTTAGGCAAGACTGTGAGAGAGCCAATTCCCTTGGCTGAGAAGCCGCCCCACACATGAATGGTTGCAGGATGCTTTACAGTTGACATGAGACAAGACTGGTGGTATCGCTCACCTTGCCTTCTCACACCTGCCTGTTGGCATTCCTGAGCAAGCTCTGCACTGCTGGTAGCCCGATCCTGGAGCTGAAACACTTTTAACCCCTTAAAGGGAACCTGTCACCAGGGACCTCATTTTCACTAAAGACAGGTTGCAGAAGCTTATTACAACTGCAGTGCAAATCTGCTTTTCTGCCTTTTCTAAGCATTTGCATTACAATTAGAGATGAGCGAACACTAAAATGCTCGGGTACTCGTTATTCGAGACGAACTTTTCCCGATGCTCGAGTGCTCGTCTCGAATAACGAACCCCATTGAAGTCAATGGGAGACTCGAGCATTTTTCAAGGGGACCAAGGCTCTGCACAGGGAAGCTTGGCCAAACACCTGGGAACCTCAGAAAAGGATGGAAACACCACGGAAATGGACAGGAAACAGCAGGGGCAGCATGCATGGATGCCTCTGAGGCTGCTTAAACGCACCATTATGCCAAAATTATGGGCAACAGCATGGCCATGACAGAGTGACAGAATGAAGCTAGATAGTATCTAAAACATGCAATAATTGACCCTGACACTATAGGGGACGGCATGCAGAGGCAGCGGCAGCAGGCTAGAGAGTGTCATGGCGACATACCCTAAATGGACTCAGGCTTCAAACCAATGGGTGGCAGAGAGGAACCAAAGGAGGTGAGCAAGAAGTGCTCAAATAATATCGGTACATGATAAAAGTTTGCCAGTATATTTTGTGGATTACACAGCAGGGTGGCGACAAAGTTAACATGGAAGCCATGAAAACAACCCAAAATTCTGCCTGACACAGCTCGTTTGATAAGGGGACCATGTATGGAGGCAGTGAACTAGTAGTAGATTAAAGGTGCTGCAGTTAAAACTATGTTAGTTGGATCTTGGCATGGAGCTGGCGCTCCGCTGCCAGACGAGCTTTCGCCAATCCAAGCCCCTGTCTCTAGGCTACTCCCCAAACAGCACTTTTGTATAAGATCAAGTGTAGTAGCGTTCTTATAAGTTTAGGATATGCCGGGTGAGGGGAATGTAAACAGATGCGCAAGAAGCGCATGATGCGCATGGAGCTGGCGCTCCGCTGCCAGGCGAGCTTTCGCAAATCCAAGCCCCTGTCTCTAGGCTACTCCCCAAACAGCACTTTTGTATAAGATCAAGTGTAGTAGCGTTCTTATAAGTTTAGGATATGGCGGGTGAGGGGAATGTAAACAGATGCGCAAGAAGCGCTGAAATAATATCCCTAAATGGTAAAAGTTTGCAAGTATATTTTGTGGATTACACAGCAGGGTGGCGACAAAGTTAACAACTTTGATGTGGAATGCCCTGTAATAGCTCTTGGGCGGTGTGCCTTTTATCGCCTAGGCTCAGCAGTTTCAGCACCGCCTGCTGTCGCTTAGCGACGGCACTGCTGCTGTGCCTAGAGCTACCGACTGATGGCGCCATGCCCACGGATGGTAATTCGGAGGAGGAGGAGGTGGAGGAGGGGTGGGAGGAGGTATAGTAGGCCTTTGAGACCTGGACCGAGGTAGGCCCCGCAATTCTCTGCGTCGGCAGTATATGACCAGCCCCAGGGTCAGACTCGGTCCCAGCCTGCACCAAGTTAAGTGTAGTAGCGTTCTTATAAGTTTGGGATATGGCGGGTTAGGGGAATGTAAACAGATGCGCAAGAAGCGCATGATGCGCATGGAGCTGGCGTTCCGCTGCCAGGCGAGCTTTCGCCAATCCAAGCCCCTGTCTCTAGGCTACTCCCCAAACAGCACTTCTAAGAACCTTTTGTATAAGATCAAGTGTAGTAGCGTTCTTATAAGTTTAGGATATGCCGGGTGAGGGGAATGTAAACAGATGCGCAAGAAGCGCTGAAATAATATCCCTAAATGGTAAAAGTTTGCCAGTATATTTTGTGGATAACACAGCAGGGTGGCGACAAAGTTAACAACTTTGATGTGGAATCCATGAAAACAACCCAAATTTCTGCCTGACACACCTCGTTTGATAAAGGGACGATGTATGGAGGCAGCTATATGGACGACTTTTGGAGGTAGCAATGGAGACAACGTGTGGAGGCTGCTATGGAGACAATTTAATTTGGATAGTGCCTGTATGTGGCAGTCCCAAACATTTTTCAAACCAGAGGAGCAGGTAGGTGGCCCTCCAGTAAAATGGAATAGATTGAGTGCCTGTATGTGGCAGTCCCAAAAATTCTTCAAACCAGAGGAGCAGGTAGGTGGCCCTCCAGTAAAATGGAATAGATTGAGTGCCTGTATGTGGCAGTCCCAAAAATTGTTCAAACCAGAGGAGCAGGTAGGTGGCCCTCCAGTAAAATGGAATAGATTGAGTGCCTGTATGTGGCAGTCCCAAAAATTGTTCAAACCAGAGGAGCAGGTAGGTGGCCCTCCAGTAAAATGGAATAGATTGAGTGCCTGTATGTGGCAGTCCCAAAAATTCTTCAAACCAGAGGAGCAGGTAGGTGGCCCTCCAGTAAAATGGAATAGATTGAGTGCCTGTATGTGGCAGTCCCAAAAATTGTTCAAACCAGAGGAGCAGGTAGGTGGCCCTCCAGTAAAATGGAATAGATTGAGTGCCTGTATGTGGCAGTCCCAAAAATTGTTCAAACCAGAGGAGCAGGTAGGTGGCCCTCCAGTAAAATGGAATAGATTGAGTGCCTGTATGTGGCAGTCCCAAAAATTGTTCAAACCAGAGGACCGGGTAGGTGGCCCTCCAGAAAAATGGAATAGATTGAGTGCCTGTATGTGGCACTCACAAAAATTGTTTCAAACAGAGGACCGGGTAGGTGGACCTCCAGAAAAATTAAATGCATGAAGTATAGCAAGAGCCAGTGGGCCCTGTCAAAAAATAGCCATTTTCCTCTGCTTTACTGTACAAAGAGGAGGAGAAGGAGGAAAATGAGGAGGAGGAGGAGGAGTGGATCAATTATTCAGGTTGAGCTTCCTTCACCTGGTGGAGATTGGAAATTCTGAGAAATCCAGCCTTTATTCATTTTAATAAGCGTCAGCCTGTCAGCGCTGTCAGTCGACAGGCGTGTACGCTTATCGGTGATGATGCCACCAGCTGCACTGAAAACCCGCTCGGACAAGACGCTAGCGGCAGGGCAGGCAAGAACCTCCAAGGCGTACAGCGCCAGTTCGTGCCACATGTCAAGCTTTGAAACCCAGTAGTTGTAGGGAGCTGTGTGATCATTTAGGACGATGGTATGGTCAGCTACGTACTCCCTCACCATCTTTCTGTAAAGATCAGCCCTACTCTGCCGAGACTGGGGACAGGTGACAGTGTCTTGCTGGGGTGACATAAAGCTGGCAAAAGCCTTGTAAAGCGTACCCTTGCCAGTGCTGGACAAGCTGCCTGCTCGCCTACTCTCCCTCGCTACTTGTCCCGCAGAACTACGCACTCTGCCGCTAGCGCTGTCAGAAGGGAAATACTGTTTCAGCTTGTGCACCAGGGCCTGCTGGTATTCATGCATTCTCACACTCCTTTCCTCTGCAGGGATGAGAGTGGCAAGATTTTGCTTGTACCGTGGGTCCAGGAGAGTGAACACCCAGTAATCGGTGCTGGAATAAATTCTTTGAACGCGAGGGTCACGGGATAGGCAGCCTAGCATGAAATCTGCCATATGCGCCAGAGTACCAACGCGTAAGAATTCACTCCCCTCACTGGCCTGACTGTCCATTTCCTCCTCCTCCAACTCCTCCAACTCCTCTTCTTCTGCCCATACACGCTGAACAGTGAAGGACTCAACAATGGTCCCCTCTTGTGTCTCGCCAACATTCTCCTCCTCTTCCTCCTCATCCTCCTCCACCTCCACCTCCTCCGATATGCGCTGAGAAACAGACCTCAGGGTGCTTTGGCTATCAACAAGGGAATATTCTTCCCCCGTCTCTTGTGACGAGCGCAAAGCTTCCGACTTCATGCTGACCAGAGAGTTTTTCAACAGGCCAAGCAGCGGGATGGTGAGGCTGATGATGGCGGCATCGCCACTGACCATCTGTGTTGACTCCTCAAAGTTACTCAGCACCTGACAGATATCAGACATCCACGTCCACTCCTCATTGTAGACTTGAGGAAGCTGACTGACCTGACTACCAGTTCTGGTGGAAGTTGACATCTGGCAGTCTACAATCGCTCTGCGCTGCTGGTAAACTCTGGATAACATGGTCAGTGTTGAATTCCACCTCGTGGGCACGTCGCACAACAGTCGGTGAGCGGGCAGTTGGAGGCGGCGCTGCGCTGCCCTGAGAGTGGCAGCATCTGGGCTGGACTTCCTGAAATGCGCACAGATGCGGCGCACCTTCGTGAGCAAATCAGACAGATTGGGGTATGTCTTGAGGAAACGCTGCACTATCAGATTTAACACATGGGCCAGGCATGGCACATGTGTCAGTCTGCCGAGTTGCAGAGCCGCCACCAGGTTACGGCCGTTGTCACACACAACCATTCCCGGCTTGAGGTTCAGCGGTGCCAGCCACAGATCAGTCTGCGCCGTGATGCCCTGTAATAGCTCTTGGGCGGTGTGCCTTTTGTCGCCTAGGCTCAGCAGTTTGAGCACCGCCTGCTGTCGCTTAGCGACGGCACTGCTGCTGTGCCTAGAGCTACCGACTGATGGCGCCGTGCCCACGGATGGTAGTTCGGAGGAGGAGGTGGAGGAGGGGTGGGAGGAGGAGGAGGCATAGTAGGCCTGAAACACCTGGACCGAGGTAGGCCCCGCAATCCTCGGCGTCGGCAGTATATGAGCAGCCCCAGGGTCAGTCTCGGTCCCAGCCTCCACCAAGTTAACCCAATGTGCCGTCAGCGATATATAGTGGCCCTGCCCGGCAGCACTCGTCCACGTGTCCGTGGTCAGGTGGACCTTGTCAGAAACGGCGTTGGTCAGGGCACGGATGATGTTGTCTGACACGTGCTGGTGCAGGGCTGGGACGGCACATCGGGAAAAGTAGTGGCGGCTGGGGACCGAATACCGAGGGGCGGCCGCCGCCATGAGGTTGCGAAAGGCCTCGGTCTCTACTAGCCTATAGGGCAGCATCTCCAGGCTAAGCAATCTGGAGATGTGCACATTAAGGGCTTGGGCGTGCGGGTGGGTTGCACTATATTTGCGTTTCCGCTCCAGCGTCTGGGGTATGGAGAGCTGAACGCTGGTGGATGCTGTGGAGGATCGTGGAGGCGACGATGGGGTTTTTGTGGCAGGGTCCTGGGCAGGGGGCTGACTAGCAGCTGACACAGGGGAAGGAGCAGTGGTGTGCACGGCCGGAGGTGAACGGGCTTGTTGCCACTGAGTGGGGTGCTTAGCATTCATATGCCTGCGCATACTGGTGGTAGTTAAGCTAGTAGTGGTGGAACCCCTGCTGAGCCTGGTTTGGCAAATGTTGCACACCACAGTCCGTCGGTCATCCGGTGTTTCCTTAAAGAACCTCCACACTTCTGAAGATCTAGCCCTCGCCGCAAGAGCCCTCACCACGGGAGCTTCACTAGTTGACAGTGGCGCTGATGCACCAGCTCTGGCCCTGCCTCTCCGTCTGGCCCCACCACTGCCTCTTCCAACCTGTTCAGGTCGAGGACTCTCCTCCGTCTCAGAAGCACTGTGTTCACCCGGCCTCTCAACCCAGCTTGGGTCTGTCACCTCATCATCCTCCGATCCCTCAGTCTGCTCCCCCCTCGGACTTCCTGCCCTGACAACAACTTCCCCACTGTCTGACAACCGTGTCTCCTCATCGTCGGACACCTCTTTACACACTTCCACTACGTCAAGAAGGTCATCATCACCCACAGACTGTGACTGGTGGAAAACCTGGGCATCGGAAAATTGCTCAGCAGCAACCGGACAAGTGGTTTGTGACTGTGGGAAGGGTCCAGAAAACAGTTCCTCAGAGTATGCCGGTTCAAATGGCAAATTTTCCTGGGAGGGGGCAGACTGGGGGGGAGGAGGCTGAGGTGCAGGAGCTGGAGGAGTGGGGATTTCGGTGACATGGGTGGACTGCGTGGAAGACTGACTGGTGGTGGACAAATTGCTCGAAGCATTGTCAGCAATCCACGACATCACCTGTTCGCACTGTTCTGGCCTCAACAGTGCTCTACCACGAGTCCCAGTAACTTCAGACATGAACCTAGGGAGTGTAGCTCTGCGGCGTTCCCCTGCTCCCTCATCAGCAGGTGGTGTCTCACCCCGCCCAGGACCACGGCCTCTGACCCCTGCAGTAGTTGGACGCCCACGTCCCCGCCCTCGTCCTCTACCCCTAGCCCTGGGGTTAAACATTTTTAAAATGAGTGTTATAACTTTTTTTTTTTTTTATTTTTTATTTTTTTTTTTGTGTGTTTTGTTTTTTTTTGAGTTTTTAGAACCAAACAATCCTATCCTATTGCTATGGCTATTTTCTAGCCAAGTATCAAAGGAAGCACACTACTATGCCAGATGAGATGACACTGAGTTATTGCCTAATAGAAATCCAACCCCTACTGAATTTTGCCACTTCAGCCTTTGCTATGGATATGTGCGCCACTAAGCGCAGAACACAGCGGTCGCAAGTCTCACTACAAATTGCTCAGAATTGGCAAGTACATGCACTGCAGAAACTACAGCCACCAGCAGATCAACCAGAAATCAAATATATAGAACGCTACTGTAGGCTTCAAGAAGCTATTTGTATTCTCCTATGGCTATTTTCTAGCCAAGTATCAAAGGAAGCACACTACTATGCCAGATGAGATGACACTGAGTTATTGCCTAATAGAAATCCAACCCCTACTGAATTTTGCCACTTCAGCCTTTGCTATGGATATGTGCGCCACTAAGCGCAGAACACAGCGGTCGCAAGTCTCACTACAAATTGCTCAGAATTGGCAAGTACATGCACTGCAGAAACTACAGCCACCAGCAGATCAACCAGAAATCAAATATATAGAACGCTACTGTAGGCTTCAAGAAGCTATTTGTATTCTCCTATGGCTATTTTCTAGCCAAGTATCAAAGGAAGCACACTACTATGCCAGATGAGATGACACTGAGTTAGTGCCTAATAGAAATCCAACCCCTACTGAATTTTCCCACTTCAGCCTTTGCTATGGATATGTGCGCCACTAAGCGCAGAACACAGCGGTCGCAAGTCTCACTACAAATTGCTCAGAATTGGCAAGTACATGCACTGCAGAAACTACAGCCACCAGCAGATCAACCAGAAATCAAATATATAGAACGCTACTGTAGGCTTCAAGAAGCTATTTGTATTCTCCTATGGCTATTTTCTAGCCAAGTATCAAAGGAAGCACACTACTATGCCAGATGAGATGACACTGAGTTAGTGCCTAATAGAAATCCAACCCCTACTGAATTTTCCCACTTCAGCCTTTGCTATGGATATGTGCGCCACTAAGCGCAGAACACAGCGGTCGCAAGTCTCACTACAAATTGCTCAGAATTGGCAAGTACATGCACTGCAGAAACTAAAGCCACCAGCAGATCAACCAGAAATCAAATATATAGAACGCTACTGTAGGCTTCAAGAAGCTGTTTGTATTCTCCTATGGCTATTTTCTAGCCAAGTATCAAAGGAAGCACACTACTATGCCAGATGAGATGACACTGAGTTATTGCCTAATAGAAATCCAACCCCTACTGAATTTTCCCACTTCGGTCTTTGCTATGGATATGTGTGCCACTAAGAGCTAAACACAACGGTAGCAAGTCCCCCTGCTAATTCCTCACAAAATGGTAAAAGATGCAAATTAAAATAAAAAAAGTAGAACGTTATTGTAGCCCTAAGAAGGGCTGTTGGGTTCTTTGAGAATCACTCCTGCCTAACAGTAAGCTAATAGAACACCCTAACGCTTTCCCTGACCAGCAGCAGCTCTCTCCCTAGCGGCATCCAGAGACAGAATGATCCGAGCAGCGCGGCCAGCGGCTAGTCTATCCCAGGGTCACCTGATCTGGCCAGCCAACCACTGCTATCGACGTGTAAGGGTACCACGTCATGCTGGGTGGAGTGCAGAGTCTCCTGGCTTGTGATTGGCTCTGTTTCTGGCCGCCAAAAAGCAAAACGGCGGGAGCTGCCATTTTCTCGAGCGAAACGAGCAGTTTCGAGTACCCTAATGCTCGACCGAGCATCAAGCTCGGACGAGCATGTTCGCTCATCTCTAATTACAATATAATTGTATGTTATAGCTTACTCTTGCTCCATGACAAAATCCTGGAGTAGTCACAGGGGCTGGACTTTGGTTTGGATGCATTTCAAAAAACAACATGTGCCTTGTCTGTGTTACTCACTCCTCAGAGCTTGGCCCCCACCTTTGTGCTCCTCTATAGCTCCTCCTCCTGCTCCTAAGAGGTTACAGCCTGGTCAGCCGGACATCAGTGGGGGAGGGACAAGCTGTACAGGAGCACAAACATGGAGACAGCCTGCAGCTCAGACAAGTCACATGTTGTTTTTTGAAATGCATCCAAGCCAAAGCCAAACCCCTGTGACTACCCCAGGATTTTGTCAGCATGCAAGAGTAAGTTATAATACACAATTACACTCACCGGTCACTTTATTAGGTACACCATGCTAGTAACGGGTTGGACCCCCTTTTGCCTTCAAAACTGCCTCAATTCTTCATGGCATAGATTCAACAAGGTGCTGGAAGCATTCCTCAGAGATTTTGGTCAATATTGACATGATGGCCTCACACAGTTGCCGCAGATTTGTCGGCTGCACATCCATGATGCGAATCTCCCGTTCCACCACATCCCAAAGATGCTCTATTGGATTGAGATCTGGTGACTGTGGAGGCCATTTGAGTACAGTGACCTCATTGTCATGTTCAAGAAACCAGTCTGAGATGATTCCAGCCAGGGTCGGACTGGGGTGCCTAGGGCCCACCAGAGAAATTGATTTGGGGGGCCCACCATACCGCTACCTAGAAATATTTGTTATTTCCCAGGAGTTCACAGCGGCTACATTGTGCTTAGCACTAACTTACCAATAAGAATAACTAACTATAACCCTTCACCTCCTTCGTATGTTCTCTGCAGCACATAAGAACTAGACAATTACATTATAGTCTAGATAGTTGGTCAGTACGACTTCTCCTTTTTTTTTTTCTTATCACTGGAGAATTTTCACCTGATACCTTCATATCTGTGAGGCACATCTCCACACTGTGCAACTAAAATATCATAGTCACTACAGCATATTGTCACCTGGATAATAATGTCCCACACTGTGCTCCTAAATAATATTTACCACTCACCACACAACTGACCACACTGTGCTCCTCACAAATACCAAATATACCCCCATAATAAAAGCCATACTGTGCCCTTTCCATAAATCAAATATTATATTGCGACTCCTCAGTATTAAACAATACAAACCCCTGAGTAAATAAAATGATACACCTAATAAATTAAATTTTACATCGTTCCCTTTAATTTCATAATATATCATTTCTAATTAATCATTTTATCTATTAAGTCTTGCAGTGATGCTACTTATTAATTATGTTTTATATATATATATATATATATATATATATATAATGCTCTCCTTAATTATTATTCTTATATTTACCGCGCCTCTTATCAAATATTTTATATAAAAGTCCTAATAAATACTCCTATTCGGTATATATGGGCACAGCACAGTACTACTACCCCTATCCTGTATATATGGGCATAGCACAGTACTACTACCCCTATCCTGTATATATGGGCACAGCACAGTACTACTACCCCTATCCTGTATATATGGGTACAGCACAGTACTACTACCCCTATCCTGTATATATGGGTACAGCACAGTACTACTACTCCTATCCTGTATATATGGGCACAGCACAGTACTACTACCCCTATCCTGTATAAATGGGCACAGCACAGTACTACTACTCCTATCCTGTATAAATGAGCACAGCGCAGTACTACTACTCCTATCCTGTATATATGGGCACAGCACAGTACTACTACCCCTTTCCTGTATATACGGGCACAGCACAGTACTACTACTCCTATCCTGTATATATGGGCACAGCACAGTACTGCCACTCCTATCCTGTATATAAGGGCACAGCACAGTACTACTACTCCTATCCTGTATATATGGGCACAGCACAGTACTACTACTCCTATCCTGTATATATGGGCACAGCACAGTACTACTACTCCTATCCTGTATATATGGGCACAGCACAGTACTACTACTCCTATCCTGTATATATGGGCACAGCACAGTACTACTACTCCTATCCTGTATATATGGACACAGCACAGTACTACTACCCCTATCCTGTATTTATGGGCACAGCACAGTACTACTACTCCTATCCTGTATATGTGGGCACAGCACATTACTACTACTTCTATCCTGTATATATGGGCACAGCACAGTACTACTACTCCTATCCTGTATATATGGGCACAGTACTACTACCCCTAGCCTGTATATATGAGCACAGTACAGTACTGCTACTCCTATCCTGTATATATGGGCACAGCACAGTACTACTACTCCTATCCTGTATATATGGGCACAGCACAGTACTGCTACCCCTATCCTGTATATATGAGCACAGTACAGTACTACTACTCCTATCCTGTATATATGGCACAGCACGGTACTACTACTCCTATCCTGTATATATGGGCACAGCACAGTACTACTACCCCTATCCTGTATATATGAGCACAGTACAGTACTACTACTCCTATCCTGTATATATGGGCACAGTACAGTACTACTACTCCTATCCTGTATACATGGGCACAGCACAGTACTACTACTCCTATTCTGTATATATGGTATATATGGGCACAGCACAGTACTACTACTCCTATCCTGTATATATGGGCACAGCACAGTACTACTACTCCTATCCTGTATATATGGGCACAGCACAGTACTACTACTCCTATCCTGTATATATGGGCACAGCACAGTACTGCTACTCCTATCCTGTATATATGGGCACAGCACAGTACTACTACTCCTATCCTGTATATATGGGCACAGCACAGTACTACTACTCCTATCCTGTATATATGGGCACAGCACAGTACTACTACCCCTATCCTGTATATATGAGCACCGTACAGTACTACTACTCCTATTCTGTATATATGGCACAGCACGGTACTACTACTCCTATCCTGTATATATGGGCACAGCACAGTACTACTTCCCCTATCCTGTATATATGAGCACAGTACAGTACTACTACTCCTATCCTGTATATATGGCACAGCACGGTACTACTACTCCTCTCCTGTATATATGGGCACAGCACAGTACTACTACTCCTATCCTGTATTTATGGGCACAGCACAGTACTACTACCCCTATCCTGTATATATGAGTACAGTACTACTACTCCTATCCTGTATATATGGGCACAGTACAGTACTACTACTCCTATCCTGTATATATGGGCACAGTACTACTACTCCTATCCTGTATATATGGGCACAGCACAGTACTACTACTCCTATCCTGTATATATGGGCACAGTACTACTACTCCTATCCTGTATATATGGGCACAGCACAGTACTACTACTCCTATCCGGTATATATGGGCACAGCACAGTACTACTACCCCTATCCTGTATATATGAGCACAGTACAGTACTACTACTCCTATCCTGTATATATGGGCACAGTACAGTACTACTACTCCTATCCTGTATACATGGGCACAGCACAGTACTACTACTCCTATTCTGTATATATGGTATATATGGGCACAGCACAGTACTACTACTCCTATCCTGTATATATGGGCACAGCACAGTACTACTACTCCTATCCTGTATATATGGGCACAGCACAGTACTACTACTCCTATCCTGTATATATGGGCACAGCACAGTACTACTACTCCTATCCTGTATATATGGGCACAGCACAGTACTACTACTCCTATCCTGTATATATGGGCACAGCACAGTACTACTACCCCTATCCTGTATATATGAGCACCGTACAGTACTACTACTCCTATTCTGTATATATGGCACAGCACGGTACTACTACTCCTATCCTGTATATATGGGCACAGCACAGTACTACTTCCCCTATCCTGTATATATGAGCACAGTACAGTACTACTACTCCTCTCCTGTATATATGGGCACAGCACAGTACTACTACTCCTATCCTGTATTTATGGGCACAGCACAGTACTACTACCCCTATCCTGTATATATGAGTACAGTACTACTACTCCTATCCTGTATATATGGGCACAGTACAGTACTACTACTCCTATCCTGTATATATGGGCACAGTACTACTACTCCTATCCTGTATATATGGGCACAGCACAGTACTACTACTCCTATCCTGTATATATGGGCACAGTACTACTACTCCTATCCTGTATATATGGGCACAGCACAGTACTACTACTCCTATCCGGTATATATGGGCACAGCACAGTACTACTACCCCTATCTTGTATATATGGGCACAGTACAGTACTACTACTCCTATCCTGTATATATGGGGACAGTACAGTACTACTACTCCTATCCTGTATATATGGGCACAGTACAGTACTACTACTCCTATCCTGTATATATGGGCACAGCACAGTACTACTACTCCTATCCTGTATATATGGGCACAGCACAGTACTACTACCCCTATCTTGTATATATGGGCACAGTACAGTACTACTACTCCTATCCTGTATATATGGGCACAGCACAGTACTACTACCCCTATCTTGTATATATGGGCACAGTACAGTACTACTACTCCTATCCTGTATATATGGGGACAGTACAGTACTACTACTCCTATCCTGTATATATGGGCACAGTACAGTACTACTACTCCTATCCTGTATATATGGGCACAGTACTACTACTCTAGTGGCCATTAATTATATATTCTTGCAACCGGTCCCATTATTACATTTAGTCTTGTAGTGGCCCCTTTAACATTTATCCCTGCAATGGAGTCCCTTATTTCATGTAGCCCCTTACTTCTGTGGCCCCCTATGATATAGTTAGACTATTAGATGAAAATAATAAACCTCACTTACCTGTCGCAGCGCTCCCGCGTCCTCCGCTTCTCTTCTCCCCGCGATAGTGGAACTCACAATGTAATGGCATTGCTGAGTGTTTGTGCGCCGAGGCCGTTTCTATTCCCGGCACCAGTCACACTGTGACCCCCAATGCGCGGCAGCGTGAGTGCGTCATCACGCTGCCGCGCAACAGGGGTCACAGTGCGACGCGTGCCGGGAATAAAAACGGCCGCGTCGCACGAACACTCAGCAATGCCATTACAGCAGAGATGGTACTCGAGTGGCCACTTACGGCCACATCGAGTACTAGAGCTGTCACTCACTGGCAGGGGCCCCGGATGGAGGCCCCTGCCGTAGCGGAGATATCGGGAGCCCACTGTGGACCCGTGCGACCTTGCTGGCAGGGCCCTCAGATCGGGATGGAGGCCCCTGCCATAGCGGAGGTAATGGGGGCCCACCGGAGGATCCACCGATCCTCCGGTGGGCCAGTCCGACCCTGATTCCAGCTTTATGACATGGCGCATTATCCTGCTGAAAGTAGCCATCAGATGTTACAGGGTACATTGTGGTCATAAAGGGATGGACATGGTCAGCAACAATACTCAGGTAGGCTGTGGCGTTGCAACGATGCTCAATTGGTTCCAAGGGGCCCAAAGAGTGCCAAGAAAATATTCCCCACACCATGACACCACCACCACCAGCCTGAACCGTTGATACAAGGCAGGATGGATCCATGCTTTCATGTTGTTGACGCCAAATTCTGACCCTACCATCCGAATGTCGCAGCAGAAATCGAGACTCATCAGACCAGGCAACATTTTTCCAATCTTCTACTGTCCAATTTCGATGAGCTTGTGCAAATTGTAGCCTCAGTTTCTAGTTCTTAGCTGAAAGGAGTGGCACCCGGTGTGGTCTTCTGCTGCTGTAGCCCATCTGCCTCAAAGTTCGACGTACTGTGCGTTCAGAGATGCTCTGCTGCCTACCTTGGTTGTAACGGGTGGCGATCTGAGTCACTGTTGCCTTTCTATCAGCTTGAACCAGTCTGCCCATTCTCCTCGGACCTCTGGCATCAACAAGGCATTTCCGCCCACAGAACTGCCGCTCACTGGATGTTTTTTCTTTTTCGGACCATTCTCTGTAAACCCTAGAGATGGTTGTGCGTGAAAATCCCAGTAGATCAGCAGTTTCTGAAATACTCAGACCAGCCCTTCTGGCACCAACAACCATGCCACGTTCAAAGGCACTCAAATCACCTTTCTTCCCCATACTGATGCTCGGTTTGAACTGCAGGAGATTGTCTTGACCATGTCTACATGCCTAAATGCACTGAGTTGCCGCCATGTGATTGGCTGATTAGAAATTAAGTGTTAACGAGCAGTTGGACAGGTGTACCTAATAAAGTGGCCGGTGAGTGTATATTGTAATACAAAAGCTTAGAAAAGGCAGAGAGGCATATTTACACTGCAGGTGTCATGGGCTTTTAGAATCTGTGTTTAGTGAAAAATGAGGTCCCTGGTGACAGGTTTCCTTTAAGGACACAGGGTTTTTTTGCTCATTTCTCGCTCTCCACCTTCAAAAATCCATAACTTTTTCATTTTTCAAAGTACAGAGTTGTGTGAGGCCTTATTTTGTGCGTAACAAATTTTACTTTCCTGTGATGTTATTTATTATTTCATGCTGTGTACTGGGAAGCAGGAAAAAAAATTCCAAATGTGGAAAAATTGAAAAAAACCCCTCATGTGCGTCACATTCTTGTGGGCTCAGTTTTTACGACTTTCCCTCTACGCTCCAAATAACACCTCAGCTTTATTCTTTGGTTTGGTACGATCGCGGTGATACCAAATTTATACAGGTTTCATTGCGTTTTAATACATTTTCAAAAATTAAACGAATGTGTACAAAAAAGAATTTTTTTTTTTGCCATATTCGCTAATAACTTTTTCATACTTTGGTGCACGGAGCTGTGGGTGGTGTCATTTTTTGCAAAATGAGCCAACGTTTTCATTGCTACCATTTTGAGGTCTGTGCGACATTTTGATCACTTTTTATTCCATTTTTAATGTAAAAAGGTGTAAAAGTCCTATTTCGGACATTTGGGCACCCCATCTCGGAGGTCACCGCCGGCCGTAACGGTTTGTATATTTTGATAGATTGGGCATTTTCGGATGCGGCGATACCTAATATTTTTGTGATTTTTACTGTTTATTATGTTTTATATCAGATCTAGGGAAAGGGAGGTGATTTGAATTTTTAATATTTTATTAATGTTTTTTATTTTTTAAACTTTTTTTTTCTTTTTTTTTCACTATTTCTTAGACCATCTAGGGTACATTAACCCTAGATGGTCAGATTGCTCCTACCATATACTGCAATACTTCTGTATTGCAATATATGGCATTTTTACAGGTCATTCATTACAATGAGCCACTGGCTCTGCAGAAGCCATGTAGCCTTGGGTCAAACGAAGACCCGAGGCTACCATGGCAACTGATCGCCGCCCCCCGATGACGTTCGGGGGTGTGACGATTGTAATAAATGCCGCCGGTGACATTGCCATTGACATTGGCAACGGAAGGTCAATAGCCGCGATCGGTGCAAGCACCGACCGCGGTTATTAGCGGTGGGGGTCTGCTGCAATATTCAACAACCCCCACCCTTGTATGAAGAGGACTCAGCCCGTGAGCCCTCTTCATACATTCCCTGCACCTCTGCGCCGTAGAGCTACGGCGCAGAGCGTTAAGGGGTTAAAGAAAATCACAGAGCAGATTTGTAAAATCTGAGCTGTGAGCGGCTGCTATGGGCATCAAAAACAGATTTTCTTACAGTGGATTTTCTGTTGTATTATAATATTTGCTATTTTAGTGTTTTGGCGTTTTATGTGTTTTAGTGTTTTGCCTCCACCAGTTTACAGCCCCCAAAATGGCAATGACGCATATTAATTGTGTTGGAGTTTTTACTATGCCAAAGCCAAGGCCCTTTTCGGAGCAGAGTTGGAGCAAATGGAAAAAGTCATTTTTTCTGGTGCCGCAAAACTGGAGGGAACGCCATAGTACATGTCCCCCAATATCTATAGCTGCCAGGAGACTAATCCTGTCAGAACTAACCTAAGTCATTGTAAAAGGAATAAAATGAAACCCAAAGCCAAACAGCCGGAAGATACTCGGGTACGTAAGTGCAGAAGACGGGAACAAGACCACATAAGTTCAAACATATATGAATCAATGTATGGATACATGGATGAGCAGATAAACATATATAAATAGTTCATACATTTATGGTTCATAAATAATAAAATAATAAGGTAAGTAAATAAATTAGTATACAGTATAAAATATATACTCTGTTGTGTGTGAACTAAGTAAGAGACTGGAAAAAAATGAAATTTATGGACTTTTAAACATTTGTTGTCACTGATGAAGACTCCACATACCACTTGGTTGTATGTATGTTCGTTACTACATTCTCTAAGGAAGCGTTAAGAGTCAGATCTATCATACAAAAGCACTAGAATGTACTGAAGGGGGACCCTGTAATAGGGGATAAACTAATTGATAAACCAAGAGTGATTTTCCATGTTTGAACGATATACTTATCAACGGTTACATTAAAAATGAAAATCTTAGACATGGTCCAGATAGAGTCAATAAGTTTGCACACTGCTCACCCTCAGCTGGTGCTCGGTATTGCCATCGGAAACCTGCCACTACAAGTGGTAGGTTTCCTTTAAGTCGAAGGGAGGGACACTGGATATATAATTTAGGAACTTTGACTTTGAGTTAAAATGTTTTCTGAAGGAGAGTTAGAGTTTATAATAGATAGCCGCGATACAAGTCACAATGACTCCAATTTTGGGGAGACACTTACCGATAATACTCGAGTATAAGCCGACCCGAGTATAAGCCGAGACCCCTCATTTTACTACCAAAAACTGGGAAAACTCATTGACTCAAGTATAAGCCGAGGGTGTAGTATACAGCCAGTCCCGGTGTAGTATACAGCCAGTCCCCATGTTGTATACAGCCTGTCCCCATGTTGCAGACAGCCTGTCCCCATGTTGTATACAGCCTGCCCTCATGTTGTATACAGCCGCGACACCGCTGCATCTTATTGTGCACCCGCCGGGAGATCGCATGGACCCGATCTGCCTGCTACAGAAGAGAGAAGAGGAGCCGCCGCCTGGTATCGCACCGAGGATCGGGAGCCTCGCGTTGAAGATCTGGACCCGCGCTGAAGATCGGGACACCAGAGAGTAAGTATTACGGTTTTTATTTTTTTTTGACTCGTGTATAAGCCGAAGTGAGGTTTTTCAGCACATTTTTTGTGCTGAAAAACTCGGCTTATACATGAGTATATAAGGTATTTAATGGGGACTGACATATTGGTGATGTTATGTGTATTTTTTTTTTTTATATAACATATAGGTATGTGGAAACACCACTCTAATTGGATATAGGCATTGTATTTACATTTCCTCTGCTGGTCCTTTACATACTTACAGAGCATTCCCACTGCCGTGAGCCCGCCGTGCTACGGTGCGGGGGGAGAGGAGGAGGAGGTGAGCGCAGCTCACCCCCGCCTCTCTCCATAGCGATGTGTGGCCGCAGCGCCGTAATACGGGAAAAGATAGGACATGTCCTATCTTTTCCCTGGCTACGGAGCGGTACGGTGCCGCATGTGTGATCGCGGAGCAGTCCAAAGAGGAAGGGCTAGCTCCGCACTCAAGCTTTTAATACCCAACAGGCCACTGCCCCCCAGTGGCCAAAAAGGCAACCAATCGGTGGCCCGGGTTAAAGGGCAGCAGGAGGGGCTGCGCTCCTGGTGTATGGAGCACAGCCAGTCCTGTAGCCCCCAGGCTTAAACAGCCTGCGAGCTGGGCAATACCCTCTACTGCAGGAAGGAGTAGATACATTTCAGCACAAACAATGACAAAGAATTCTCCCATTGACTTACATTGAATTCCCAAAAATATTCTATGGCAACAAGTTTCTAAAGAGGTAAACGAGTCTACAGACAGAAGCTGTCAGTCTATCTCTTTTACAGTAAGCAAATCTTTTCCCCTCCCAAACAATTTCTACTATAGCTGTGGGATATTACTTCTCTTTGGTTTAGAGATGTGCAGTCAGAATTTTTTTTTTCTCAATGTTCATTAACCCTTTCTACAGGTCAGTGATGGCAAACCTTTTAGATGTAGAGTGCTCAAACTACATCCAAAATCCACATATTTTTCGCAAAGTGCTGATGCGACAATTTAAACAGTAGCTTATTAATCCCTGCTCTGTCACATGTTTAAATTGTATAGGCACCTGAGGACACCAATACAGTAGAAAAAGGAGATAAAAGTGGGGCCCCAAAATAAAACTATTTTATGACCAGTCACAGTCAGTAAGAGGCTCCTTTAGTATGGTAAAACAAACTGTAATATGGGAGAATTTTATAGGAGATAGATGACAAGGAGATTGATGGGCAGCACAGTGGCTCAGTGGTTAGCTGGTCAACATCTGCAAAGAGTTTATATGTTCTCTCTGTGTTTGTGTGGGTTTCCTCCGGGTCCTCCGGTTTCCTCCCACACTCCAAAAAATTACTGGTAGGTTGAATAGATTGTGAGCCCCATGGGGACAGGGTCTGATATGGGAAGCTCTGTGCAGTGCTGCGTAATCTGTGTGCACTGTATAAATAATGGAATTATTTATAATTATTATAATAGAAGTTAAATATGAGAGATAATAGAGATTTCTAGATGCAGAACTATAAAGTAGATGGGATATACAGTAGATGGATATGAGATAAATACAGTAGAAGGCTACATGCACACTACTGTGTGCCCGCCGCACCGTAGCATGGCGGGCACACGGCAGCACGGGGAGAGGAGGAGGAGGTGAGCGCAACTTACCCCCGCCCCTCTCCATAGGAACATATGGGCCACAGCGCCGTAATACGGGAAAAGGTAGGACATGTCCTATCTTTTCCCGGGCTATGTAGCGGTGCGGTGCTGCACGTGTGCAGCACCTTACCTCTCCCGTACCATGCCGTGAGCTCATAGAAGTGTATGGGGGACGTATATCGGCTGTATATACGTCGGATGTATATACGTCCCCCATACATGTGTGTGAATGCGGGTGAAGAGAAATAGAAGATTGATTAATAAATAGAGAAAAAGCGAGATATATAAATGGTCAGATTATAGGAGATAGATAACTAGAGAGATAGATGATAGATGTCTAGACAGGAGATAAATTTTAAGCTTCTTCACCCGGGAATTCAACCAAGGGGTATTAACCCTTTCACCGCCAGGCATTTCTGGATATTTTGTTGTCTTATGGACCAGAGCCATTTTTACAATTTTGACGTTTGAAAATAAAATTGAAATTACTGCAAAAATAATTAAAGTAAACTGCAGCAAACCATATACCGTATATACTCGTGTATAAGCCGAGTTTTTCAGCACAAAAAATGTGCTGAAAAACCTCGCCTCGGCTTATACACGAGTCAATGATAAAAATAAATAAATTAATACTCACCCTCCGGTGTCCCCGATGTTTGTCGCGGCTCCCGATCCCTGTCGCGGCTCCCCGCGGCTTCTTCACTCTTCACTGGCCGGGAGATCGCGCTGGCCGTCGCACACTGTGATGCAACGCTGTCGCCGCGGATGATGTCATCAGCGGCGACAACGGAGGGTGAGTATTAAGTTTATTTCTTTATCTGTATACTAATAGGGTCTGCTGTATACTACTGAGGGCAGACTGTATACTGATGGGGGCAGGCTGTATACTACTGGGGGCTGTGCTGTATACTACTGGGGGCTGTGCTGTATACTACTGGGGGCAAGCTGTATACTACTGGGGGCAAGCTGTATACTACTGGGGGCAGGCTGTATACTGCAAGGGGACAAGCTGTATACTACTGGGGGAAGGCTGTATACTACTGGGGGGCAGGCTGTATACTACTGGGGGCAGGCTGTATACTACTGGGGGCAAGCTGTATACTACTGGGGGAAAGCTGTATACTACTGGGGGCTGGCTGTATACTACATGGGGGCTGTTTGGCTGTATACTACATGGGGGCTGTTTGGCTGTATACTACATGGGGGCTGTTTGGCTGCCCCCATGTTGGCTGGTAAAATTAGGGGTCTCGGCTTATACTCAGGTCGGCTTATACTCGAGTATATACGGTATTTTCTACAAGAAGACAATTGCTCCATTTTCAAAATTGCATCAAAGAGTTTATAGACATGGCGCCTTCATGCAATTTTGATTCAAACTGAAACATTTTATAGAAAATACTTAAAATTGACTTTGATGACAAAAAATGTGCTTCAAACTGAAAATATTTACCTTCACATCTCCTAAATGTAATAGATGGACATATGTAGAGTTCACAAATGTCCCATATTGATATGTTCACATAAATAAATCCACATAATATCACTAAAACTGTAATAACTAGATATCTGCCTTTCAGCTAGAAATTTTAAGACAGTCACAACCTGCAAAATATAGCAATAAAACAGAATAAAAAGTAAAGGCGCAGTACAACCTATATACCGTATATACTCATGTATAAGCCGAGTTTTTTCAGCACAAAAAATGTGCTGAAAAACGTCTCCTCGGCTTATACACGAGTCAAAAAATAATTAAAAATGGACTAAAAAAAACGTATTTACTCACCCTCCGGTGGCACGATGCGCAGCGTCATCGCGGCTCCTCTTCTGGCTTCCCGGCTCCTCTTCTTGCTTCCGCGCCATCTTCTGTCTTCCTTAACATCGCGTTGGGCGCCGCCATTGTTCTTCTCCCGTGTGGCGCCTAGTATGACATCAGCAGCGGCGCACGGGAGAGAACAGTTGCGGCGCCCAACGCGATGTTAAAGAAGACAGAAGACGGCGCAGAAGCAAGAAGAGGAGTCAGGAAGCCAGAAGAGGAGCCGCGATGACATCGGGGGAGCAGCGCTGCGCATCGGGGCCAACGGAGGGTGAGTAAATAAGTTTATTTTTTTTATTCGGGGCTGACTGTATACTACTGGGGGGACGCTGTATACTACTGGGGGCATGCTGTATACTACTGGGGGCAGGCTGGGGTGGCTGTATACTACTGGGGGCTGCCTGGGGTGGCTGTATACTACTGGGGGCTGCCTGGGGTGGCTTTATACTACTGGGGGCTGGCTGGGGTGGCTGTATACTACTGGGGGCAGGCTGGGGTGGCTGTATACTACTGGGGGCAGGCTGTATACTACTGGGGGAAGGCTGTATACTACTGGGGGCAGACTGGGGCAGGCTGTATACTACTGGGGGCAAGCTGTATATTATAGGGGGCTGGCTGGCTATATACTTGGCTGGGTCTGTGACCAATGCATTTCCCACCCTCGGCTTATACTCGAGTCAATAGGTTTTCCCAGTTTTTGGTGGTAAAATTAGGGGTCTCGGCTTATACTTGGGTCGGCTTATACTCGAGTATATACGGTAATTTTGAAAGCAGACAACCAGGCGATGCATTTAGCAATTAACAATCAAAATTTCCTCCAAAATATGTACAAATCCAGAATACTTTCCTAAAACGAAAGGGAACCTTAAATCCACAGGGGACACCAAACTATTTTTGCAGAAAATTACGCTAAGCATCACACAGATCTATCATTGTATGCTCCTTACACAATGGTAACCAAAATAAATAACTATATATCCATAAACCGAGCTAATGAGAAAGTCACATTTAGATGTGTGCCATTGTATTATCCACACAATAACCCTCTGCAGTTCATAAGAATGAGACGTAGGTGTAAAGAATGGAGAATGGTGTGAAATAAAAACTTTATTCCAGCACATTTGAGAGTTTTTGGTGTTACATATAACTTTATGGACATGTTCTGGGTCGCGATGTTAATATGTAGCGACATTGGGTGAAGAGGATCAAACGTTCATTGTATCAGTCAAAACTATCATGAAATAAAAGGCAAGAAGAGAGAAAGTGTGTTCTTAGATAGTTCTGCATAGAGAAGGGTTAAAACCATGAATATTAGTTGATATTACCACTTATCACAATGTGGTAATATATAAAGTGAATATTTCCATTATCTGTGAGGTGCAGCAGCTCCTGTGTGCAGCAAATTCTCCCTGTAGCTGCAGGCTAAGAATCTGGAGGGGGGGGGGGGGGGGTTATCATTTCAGGGGGCTGTATCTCTGCCTCTGTGACACATAGAACCTCACTTCGTGTGTCTCTAAGTTTCAGGAAAACGGAGATATTAACTGTTATACTGACGTCTGGAGTTATTTTTATATATAAAAATGGCACCTGATATTCTCACTTTAAACCTGAATATCTTTGGATTCATGGCACCTAGAAACAAAATTCAAAATTAATTTGAAAGAAGAGATTCTCCCCTATCAGGGGCCCTGGGAAATTGCCCACTTTGCCTACCCATAGCGCTGGTCCTGCTGGCGAACTCTGCGGTAGGGTGATGGCGTGGGTGTCCATAGAGAGGGTTCTGAGTGCCACCTTTGGCACCCGTGCCATAGGTTCGCCACCACTGGCCTAGTGCATCCCTTTCATAGCCCCATCTCCTGAGATATCTACTCTGTGATGTAAATATGGCAGCAGCTGGACTCACCATCCCTCACCCCCAGCTTCACACATCCCTGCCGCACAGTGAACAGTCACAGACTGTCCCCATCGGATGAGCTCCATGTCCTGGAGGAGAAGTTCAGGCCACGCCACGTGATGTTTACTGCAATGCTCATGCTGTTGGAGTTGGGGTGCTCCAATTCCGGGAGTGGTTCACGTGGTTCTCCGGTCCAGTGTGCAGTTAGACGGATGCTGGGGGAACAAACCAGGACTCACTTTCATGTTGTATGGGCGGTGATGACTCCAAGAATCCCTGCACTGGGGGGTGGTAAGTCACCCCTGAATTAGGCAGGCTGCTCCACGCCCCCTGCAGCGACCATGTGGCAAACAGCGCCCATCTCCTACAATATCTCTAACAATGTTTAGACCATGTCTCTCATGAAAGATGTAAATCTTTGGGTTCTCCTTATAGTTGAGGGGTCTAGAGGTGAGATCTAAATTTGTCAGACCTCTTCTCAGAACCAATGCTTTGTGGCTGATGTTTTGGCCACTTTTGAATGTTGGTGGTGCTTTCACACTTGTGGTGGCGCAAGACCGACTCTACAACCCACACAAGTGGCTCAGGTAATGCAGCCCATCTAGGATGACACATCAATGTGTGTCTGTCAGGTGGTGTCCAGAGGCTGAAGGTGCTACCAGGAGACTATGCGGTTCACCAGGAGACATGGAGGGGGACGTAGGAGGGAAACAACCCAGCAGCAGGGCCAATACCTCCACCTTTGTGCAAGTAGGAATAGGAAGAGCACTGCCAGAGCCCTGCAAAATAAAATTTAACAGCCAAAAATGTGCACGTGTCTGCAGAAATGGTTAGAAGCTGACCCCATGAGGATGGTATGAGAGCTCGACATCCACAGATGGGGGTTGTGCTCACAGCCCAACACCGTGCAGGATTGGGAAAATCACCTCTAGTTCCCTGTGCTCTTCACAGAGCCAGAGGTAGCCTGACTGCCATTAGGTACTGAGATGAGATCCTCAGACCCCTTCTGAGACCATATGTGTCAGGCTTGCAGGTGTGGATCCTCTGGACCACTGCAGACAATGACACAAGCCACTACCTGTGACCGGAGTCTAAGTGGTACCCAGTTATCACAAGAGCCGCCGCAAGGCGGGTTAGACAAACTGGGGCGTGGTACCACCAGGTCGTTCCTCAGACGTGACTTGTCTGCAGTGGCGGACAATGTTCTAGTACAGTGACGGCAGACAATCTCGTGGTCGAAGTCCAGGCACAAGGTCAGGGCAGGTGGCAGAGATGCAACGTCAGAGTCCGGTCCGGGGTTAGCAACAGGAAGTCCAAGCAGAAGGGTACGGGAACACAGCACACAGGACAGCAACACAGAGGAACACTGGTACACGGGAACACAGAGGAGCTCAGGTAACACTGGAACACGAAGGGACTCAGGAACGCAGGAAACACAGGAACGCAGGAGACACAGGAATGCAGAAGACGCAGGAATCGCAGGCAAATAGCAGAATAGATTTCTCTCAGGCTGTGAGGCACAAAGATCCGGCAAGAGATACAGGAAGAGGCAGGTTTTATATAGTTTTAGTGAAAATGGCCAGCGTCAATTAGTGGCGCGCTGGCCCTTTAAATTTGCCGAAGGGGACGCGCGCCGTGCTGCTGGAGTCGGTGTGGGAACGGGACAGGGTAAGTAAGAAGCCGGGGGACCGGGGCAGCAGTGAAGCGAGGCACGGGTGCACCTGCGACCCGGGAGGGAGGTCGCAGAGGCACCCGTGACAATATGCAACGGCATCAGGAGCATGTTGAGTTGTAGGGAGGTCATACAGGCACATAGAGGTCACACACAATACTGAGCCTCATTTTGACTTGTTTTAAGGATATTTCATCAGGTTTGGATCCGTCGGTTGTGTGTTTTTCCAGGCCTCCATTGGTTAACAAATTTGATTTCCATTGATAATAATAATAATAATTCTTCATTTATATAGCGCATACAGATTCCAGCGGGGTTTTGTTATCAGCACATTCAACTTTGTGCCGTTTACGTGTTCCTTTAATTTTTTTGGCGCTATATATTTAATTAGATTTCTGAAAACATCTAAACAAAACTCCCTGGTCTTATTCATGTTGTAAATTATGTGATATAAATATTGACTTTTTGATATAACAATTTGTATGTATTTTAGAAAAAACATAATAAAGAATCACATTATTAAAAAGAAAATCACAGAGCAGATTTGTGAAATCTGAGCTGTGAGCGGCTGCTAAGGGCAGATTTTCTTACAGCGGATTTTCTGTTGTATTTTTATTTTAGTATTTTGGTGTTTATGTGTTTTAGTGTTTAGTGGGAGAGTTTTGCCTCCACCAGTTTACAGCCCCCAAAATGGCTATGACGCATATTAATTGTGTTGGAGTTTTCACTACGCAAAAGCCTCGGCCCTTTTTGGAGCAGAGTTGGAGCAGGTGGTAAAAGTCATTTTTTCTGGTGCCGCCAGTTAATAAGTTGGTCAGAAAACAGAACATACGGTGAGAACGCCTCAAAACTGGAGGTCATGCCATAGTACATGTCCCCCAATATCTATAGCTGCCAGGGGACTAATCCTGTCAGAACTAACCTAAGTCATGGTAACAGGAATATGCACATACATTTTCCTTGTTGGAAGAGGAAAACATTGCCTTCACTGCCACCGTTTAGAAAGTGTGTGTCTATAAGTACAGCACCTGTGTTAGGCGAGGTCCCAATTCTATGCTGAGTCCATAAGAGACCGTCTGTCCTTCACTTACTCTGAAGACTGGTACGGGGGCCAAAGGGTCTATGTCAGGGTGTCCCTATCTCATCTCTTCTTCTTCTTGTTTTGCAGGACACTAGGGACTGTAACTGTTCTCTTTATATACCCTCTAATGCAGGAAGGAGTAGATACATTTCAGCACAAACAATGACAAAGAATTCTCCCACTGACTTACATTGAATCTCCAAAAATATTCTATGGCAACAAGTTTCTAAAGAGGTAAACAAGTCTACAGACAGAACCTGTCAGTCTATCTACTTTAGCAGTAAGCATATCTTTTCCCCTCGCAAACAATTTCTACTATAGCTGTGGGAAAAGACCAGCCTCTCTTTGGTTTAGAGATGTGCAGTGGTTGCAGGGTCTAGCCCTCTAGTGGGCACTTTCCAGGGGGTCCAGCTTGTTAGGTAATTTGTTATGTTTAGAGAAAAATGGTCTTATGACCAGAGGAAAAATAACGGGTCCAAAAGAGTTTACTGTTACTTTTATTGCTGAGGCTATGTGTTTCAATGCCGGAATGCCTTCCTTGTCAGGCCAGAAAAATAATAGGACCAGGATACTGATGTGTCCGTGCCCGAGTCTCAGTGTCCTGCTGCTATTACATTTCTGGCCTGAGGAAGACGCTGTTTGCCTCACCGATAAAAGATCTTCACCATACACTGTACTGGACCCATTACTTTTCCTTGGGCAATGTTCTATCATGATCATATTTTTCTCCATACTTAACCAATTACTAGACACCGTACTAGTATACAGAATGTATATCCTACAACACTAGATATTATTGTGAAATAAGGTTAGAAATGGTTCAAATAGGGGAAATATTCAAATGTCCAAAAATGTCTAAAGTCCAATGCTCCTCTGCTCCAGGGCACTGCATAAGTCAATGAAAAGCTTATATGCATATTCCTTTCCCAGAATCCATAGTGGAGTAAGCATGGCCTGTAGTTCCCCATACAACCCCAATTCCCCAGTCATACTTGTTAAAGATAGAGCAGTGTCACATTATAAGACATAGAGCATGTAAAGGGTTAATTATGTTGGTTTACTGACATCAGAATGTTCTTATATGACACCATAAGAATCTACATGATTCTGTTCCTGGCAACCATGTCCAGTGTTCCATTGGCGACTGTTGGTTACAGACGTGCGTTTTAAGTGTGCAATTTTGCAGACATGGGATCTTCTAAAAAATTTAAAGAAGACCCAAATGGAGGTAAGAAGAGGAGTAGGGAGGCACTCTCATCATCAGAGCCCCCAAAGAAGAAGCCTTGCCCAGAGAGGGAGCAAGGCAAAGAGGCTGAAAAAGCCCTAAAAAACAGAAAAAGGCCAGTAAGTCCTTTTACTGGTCCTTCTCAGAAGAGGATGAGATGCGGGTCAAAGGCTGAGGAAGAGAAGGAGCCCAAGCCTGGACCTAGCAAAGTGACCCCCCCTGATAGTGGGGCTACCATGAATACGAAAAGATACACAGGAAAAGAGGTCATAGGACAGGGAAGCTTTGGACAAGTGGTGAAAGTCTGGGATGTAATAAAAAAACGCCATATCGCCATAAAAACTGTCCCCAGAGGAAAGTCATCATCGGCTGAGATGTCTCTGCGCACGGAGCAGGAGGTCTTAGAAATAGCAATTGGAAACCCATTCCTTATCCACAGCCATCTGTCCTTTGCCACCAAAAAACTCTGGTACTTTGCAATGGAGTTTGCCTCTGGTGGAGATTTACTAACTCACCTTAAAAACAGCGGACGTCTCCCTAAATCAAGTGTCCAATTTTATGCAGCAGAGATCACCACCGGCATCCAATTCCTGCATGGAAAAGGATATATCCACAGAGATATAAAACCCTCAAATATCCTCATTGCCAGCTCTGGACATGTGAAACTGGCAGATTTTGGCCTGGCAGTGAAGAAAACACAAGATATTTGTGGAAAAGCTGGTACTCCCAGATACGTAGCTCCAGAGGTTCTTCGCGGAGGAGCTTACAATTTAGCAGCGGACTGGTATTCTTTTGGGGTTGTGCTCTTCCAGCTGGCCACAGGACTCCCCAGCTCCCGCTGTATCCCATCAGCTTTCCCATCCAAAGGCCTCCATAGAGACACTGCAAATATCATCAAGGAGCTGCTGGATGACAATCCCAATACACGATTAGGACTGAACGGTTGTATTAGATCTCATCCATTTTTTAAGGGCATCAATTGGGAAGACCTGGAGCAGCTGCGTATACCACCACCATATATCCCCGGAGAATCAAAATCCTGAATATCATCCAGAAAGGAGGCGGCACTGTGAGTATTCAGTCTTATAATGTATAGTAAGTTACATCTGCCTGACCTTGTTATAGGGATATTTATCTAATACAAGTTATCCACCATACAATTAGTAGGAATATACGATTTCATCAGTGGGGGTCTCACCATTGAGACCGCTGATATCCCAGTGATATCTTCACCAGAAATGAATGGACCAGCAATGCAGAGACACAAGTTACTGCTCCATTCATACACAGTACAGGAGATGATTGGAGAAGGTCCTAATGGTAGATTACCACTGATCAGACACTTTCCTCTGTCCTGTGGAGTGGGGATAAGTTGTAGTAACCAGGATACCCATTTATTACCTAGTGGTCAGACACCACATGGATGCGTAAGAGAACTGGAGATATCCATTATTAAAGTTACAATCGGGAATACAAAGTTGTACATAAAAATCATTTTTTAGTACAACTTTAAAGGTGAATATCTCCGGTTCTGTTAAGTATCCATACAGAATCCATACAACATATTCAAAGAGAGGTTCTGCAGCTTCTATGTTCCAGGGTTCGGGAATTATTGCATTTTGAAGTTGGTCACTGTCAAGACGTTTATAGACGTCCTTTGTGCATGGGGCATGTATATAACCGTATGGCAGTCGTGAAGGGGTTAAGCAGAGTCATGTTACAACTTCTGGAGAACATTGGTAATTTCAGCGTTAGCCGGTAACATTACTTCCATATGAAGTTTCTATTGTAACACAACATTAACCTGTAAACATGTAACAGCTCTTTTACATTTCCTTCTCACTAAGAAAATCTTACTCCTTATAATAAAGTATTTATGTTTTTTTTTTTAAGGGAGTTTATTGTGAGGATTGCAGCGTCCTAGGCTGGACCCCAGCGACATGAAATCCCTGGATTGCATCCTAGAACAGGACTTGGATGTAGCCCCCTGACCTGACCACTTCTGGATCCCTACTGGGTCACATTCATGATTAGTTTTGGTCTTTTGGCAACTGAACCATAAGGTAAGTTTCTTTTCAATGAAATAGCTATAGCTCTATTATAGTCTGATGTGTATATAATATGAGGTGTATATAGTCTGATGTGTATATAGTCCGATGTGTATATAATATGAGGTGTATATAGTCTGATGTGTATATAATGTGATGTGTATATAATATGATGTGTATATAATATGATGTGTATATAGTCTGATGTGTATATAGTATGATGTGTATATAGTATGATGTGTATATAGTATGATGTGTATATAGTCTGATGTGTATATAATATGAGGTGTATATAGTCTGATGTGTATATAATATGATGTGTATATAGTATGATGTGTATATAGTATGATGTGTATATAGTCTGATGTTTATATAGTCTGATGTGTACATAGTCTTATGTGTATATAGTCTGATGTGTATATAGTATGATGTGTATATAGTATGATGTATATAGTCTGATGTGTATATGATATGATGTGTATATAGTATGTTGTGTATATAATATGATGTGTATATAGTATGATGTGTGTATATAGTATGAGGTGTATATAATATGATGTGTATATAATATGATGTGTATATAATATGATGTGTATATAGTATGATGTGTATATAATATGATGTGTATATAGTCTGATGTGTATATAGTATGATGTGTATATAGTCTGATGTGTATATAATATGATGTGTATATAATATGATGTGTATATAATATGATGTGTATATAGTATGATGTGTATATAATATGATGTGTATATAGTATGATGTGTATATAATATGATGTGTATATAGTCTGATGTGTATATGATATGATGTGTATATAATATGATGCGTATATAGTCTGATGTGTATATAGTCTGATGTGTATATAGTCTGATGTATATATTGTATGATGTGTTGCTGGACCTGTTACATTTTAATCCTGTGTTTGGGACAATAAAGTATAAATGTATGTTTCTTCGTAGCCTATAGACAGAGGATGTAAAGCAGATGGCAGAAAGTTTTGGATTGGAATCACCGAGTTGTGGGACCTGACTGAGCGCGGAGATGGTACAAGCTTCTGAGCTTCGTCTGAAGACCTCTATAGTGACCACACAAGCCGACCTCAGAGTGTCACTGTGACACCTCCATCACCCCTCGCTACACACAACTCAGTCTACAGGAAAACAGAAGCTGAATCTTCTCTAAAACAGCTGCCCGGCTTTTACCCGCATCAATGTAAACTGCGGAGACAACGGGAAGGCTTCACCTTGGCATTAAAGCCTTTCAGTCCAATCTCCTCTGATAACAATGGCTTTATCCGCAGAACAATAACCAGAGGAAGAGAACGTTACTGATCTTGGTTTAGTTTCTGAATAAATACTTTGGTTATTAGCGGAATCTGTGGTCAGGATATTTCTATATTCTCCAGATCATTCCTTCTGATATATAATAAATGTCCTTGTATGTCCTGTGTTGTATAACATAGAGTACACACTACATGAAGAGGGGGCGCTACATGAAGAGGGGGCGCTACATGAAGAGGGGGCGCTACATGAAGAGGGGGCGCTACATGAAGAGGGGGCGCTACATGAAGAGGGGGTGCTACCAGCCAGTAATTGTGTCCCTCTACCCTCTCCTAATAAGCCGGCAGTCACTGCTTACAGTATATTACACATGTCACCCTTCTGAGCGGTGCCCGGGCACTACTACACACAGGATGGCGCTGGATGCAGACATCTATGTCCTTTGTGTAGTGACAGAATTACTGTCTATGGGAATCCTGGATCGCTGCTACATTACATTCAGAGTTGTCTGATTCTCTGCTGAGTGACCGCGGTGCCAGGTTTTGCACCCCACAGATTACCTATTGATGACCTCTCCTATAGCTTAGGTCCAGAAAACTCTTTAAACGCAAATTTGTACATACGCTTCAATTTCATCCTTCACTAAGACTGACATTTAGAATACAGCCTTAAATTGCCCCCGCTGCTGGTCTGGCGTTCGTATCCACTAAGAGGGTCCGGCCTGTTTAGTGGATAAGGGAATAAACTCCACAAGTTTTGACCTGTGGATCAGATCAGGACTGGCAGAGTTTTTTGCTATAGTTTCGGACAGAGACTATAGTAAATGTGACCTCTCCCCTCTCTATAGAAATACGCAGCATTGGGGCCGCACACACGGTGAAAGATAGGTCATGTCCTATCTTTTTCGTGTGTACACATATAGCTCCTTATGTATGGCAGCAAGCTTGTGGCCGTACATACGTCCTCTATAAGGTTGTGTGAATGTAGCATCCTTTAACTAACACGACGATGGTAGGTGGCGATTATCAAAATCAAGCATAATAGGGGGCGTGGCCTGAGAGAACTCCAGGACGGACGCACTAGCTTGAGCTCCGTCTGAGTATCCTCCAAAAGCGACCTTTAAAGCAGATAAACCGCTGAAAAGACCCTCCAGAAAGATCACCTACCGGGAGAATGGTCACAAAAAGGAAAATAGGCAAGTCCGGACCCAAAAAAATATCTGAATTCCGCCCGAGCAGAGAACGGCAGGACGGCCTTACCTCCACATGCTCCGGCGGGTCCTCTCCAACGAGCTCCGGAGGAGACGACCTGATCGCAGACAGGACCGAAATACAACTGGGTCCCACAAAGCAAGCGAGCATCAGATCTCCCTCATTTGCAGAGGTAACCGCGGCACAATCCCTCCAAAGCTCCATAGAGAGCACATTCTCGGCAAACGCAAGCCACAAAATGGCGCCCACCACGAGGCTACTTGAAAGCACAGACGAGTCCCCCAGAAGCAGTCCAGAGAAACAGAGGCCGAGACTTTCAACTTCTGAGGTAAACTTACCTTCTACACCTCACTCCTACCTTAATGAGGGTCCTGACCCCTTCTCCTCTATATGTACCACTAGCCAAGCGGCATCAGAAGATTTTATTAAAGAAATGTTAGTAGCTCTAAGGGGCTCCCTACAATCTGACATAGCCCATTTAGCTCACAAATTCAGCCAGAATATGGATGAAATAGGAGGTAGAGTCGATCAACTAGAAGTTAAAATGGGAGAGATCACAAATTCCCATAATGAACTTATAGATGCTCATTACACACTTGCTGATGAAGTTTCAGCAATAAAAGATAAAATGGCTGATATTGAAGACAGAAGCCGCAGAAACAATATTAAATTTAGAGGCATACCAGAATCTGTTCCTCAAGCAGAACTAAACAAGTATTTGACAGAGCTAATTAAAACACTTCTACCAGAAGTACCAATACAAGAGATCATAATAGATAGAGCTCATCGCCTTCCAAGACCCAAAGGTCTACCAGAAGATATCCCACGCGATACAATCTCAAGAATTCACTTTTTCCACATCAAGGAGGCATTAATGGCCACAGCAAGAAAAGTAAAAACTCTACCATCACCATATAGCAACATACACCTATATGCAGATCTATCTCAAGCAACCTTACAGACAAGGAAACTATTTAATCCGATTACTAGCATACTACGCAATGCCGATATACCATACAAATGGGGATTCCCAACCAAATTACTGGTACACAAAGATGGAACTACTCATGTAGTAAGAAAACCAGAAGAAGGAATTCCCCTTCTGCGCTCCTTCGGCATTCAACTCCCTAACGACCAGGCTCTTCTTTCCCGGAAAGATGTGAGACAAGTCGACCAAGAATGGAAAGTTCAGCGCTGAACACTCATCTACCTTCAGGAGGATACACAAGAGACACCTCCAGGTGAACTTTTTTTCCCCCCCAAGAAAGGCAAACAGCCTGCCAGGTTTAAAGAACTTATTTCACAAGTTCAACGTGTTAAACTCTATTCTGCACTGTACCTGTGTCTGACGAGGTGAGGCCCCTCGACTGCACTGGTATAGTATAGTTATACATAAAGTTATTTTACTGTTATACTATGTTTATTTTGGTATCCCTTTCATGTGCCAGCAAGATGACAAATTTACAACATATAACCTGTTACCATGTCACTTAAGATCTTATCTCTCAACACAAGAGGGCTTAATTCCCCCTTTAAGAGGTCATCCCTATGGAAGGATGCCTTGTCTTCACAATCTGAAATATTATGTCTCCAAGAGACCCATTTTGTAAAAGACAAAGCACCCAAATTCTCACATAAACGATTTGCGCAAATTTATCAAGCTAACGCTAGCAAAAAACATGCTGGAGTATGTATTGCAATTAAAGATACACTTACCTTTAAAGAACTAGAAGTATACCTAGACACCAAAGGGAGATATATAATTTTGATCTGCGAGATCAACTCTTTTATAATTACATTGGTGAACGTATATGCGCCAAACACTTCTCAAATCAGGTTCCTAAATAAACTAACCAAGAAAATACAAAAAACTCAGAAAGGCTCGCTAATAATGTGTGGCGATTTTAATTTAATACCTGACGCAACCATAGACTCTACAGCTAATAAAACCAGATATTCTCCCACTCTTAACAATTGGATACAGAAACAAGGACTGTATGATACTTTCAGATGTTTAAACGCTGCCTCCAAGGAATTTACTTATTACTCACCAAGACATAAGACATTTTCTAGGATAGACCTATTTCTGGTAGAAAGAAATACACTCACAAGAGTTAAATCTTCTAGCATCCACACAGCGTCATGGTCTGATCATTCTCCCATCTTCCTAGAAATACACATCTCCAACTCTACATTCACCCAAAGACTTTGGAAATGTAATACATTCCTACTTAACCTACCTTCATTTAAAGAATCAGTCAAAAAACACATAAAGGAATTCTTTACACATAACGATACTGACAACATAGATCCCTTTAGACTATGGACGGGTCACAAAATGTACATAAGAGGAATAATGATGGGACTAACCTCAAGACACTATAAACAAAAGAATATACAAATTTCAAACACCCTGTCATGTATATCCCTGACAGAAAATCTCCTACGTAACTCACCCTCCACAGCTTTACACAACCAACTATTCTCCCTCAGACACAAACTTCACACCCAATTAATGGAGGACTATGACAAACAAATGTTATCCTGGAAGATGTCGCACTATATCTCCCACAATAAGCCTACAAAACTAATGGCAAAGAGAGTTAAAAAACAAAATATGAAATCTCGTATCCCATATATAATATCCCCCAGAGACTCTAAAACCCGTCTATCACATCCGATAGACATAGCCAATGCCTTTAGCGAATTTTATGCCACACTTTATAACCTAAAAGAAGACCCAAACATATTAGAACCAAACCCTTCCAGAATTAGGGAATTTTTGCAGAAGGTCCATCTCCCTACAATCTCTGAAGCACAACTTCAAGCCCTAAACTCACCCATCACAGAGCAAGAAATAAGGAAAATTATTCTTCTCACTAAAAAACAAAAGGCCCCAGGTCCTGATGGACTCCCGAACGAATATTACCAACTTCTACATAATGAATTTCTTCCACAAATGACAAAAGCCTTAAGTCAAGCCATGTCTTCAGGGAATTTACCATCAGAAATGCTACAAGCTACTATAGTAGCCATACCAAAATCAAATAAAGAAACTACTACCCCAGCAAATTTCCGCCCCATCTCACTGCTAAACAGTGACACTAAAATATATGCTAAATTAATAGCCCACAGACTTCTTGACATCATACCAAAATTAATTCATAACGACCAAGTCGGATTTATTAAAGGGAGACAGGCCCCAGATGGCACGAGACGTATGATAGACCTAATTAATGTTATGGAGAACTCTCGGGCGCCTTCTCTGCTTCTTACTTTGGATGCAGAGAAGGCGTTCGACAGAATAAACTGGAGTTTTGCATTTTCAACACTAGAAAAATTTGGATTCTCAGGTAACATCCTATCAGCCATCAAGGCATTATATAGTACACCTTCAGCAAAAACCCTAATAAACGGAGCGTTGTCAAACCCACTCACTATTACTAACGGGACCCGTCAGGGCTGCCCCCTATCCCCCCTCATATTCATTCTAGTAATGGAACCTTTTGCGGAAATGATCAGAACAAACCCCATCATAAGTGGTATACCAGCAGGTACCCGCCAACATAAAATTGGACTATTTGCAGATGATACAATCCTATCTTTCACTAACCCTCTATCATCACTTAGGGAACTAATGGCCATAATAAAAAGATTTGGGGAAGTCTCCTTTTATAAGATAAATGTAACCAAATCACTATTATTAGGATTTAATATTCCTCCTCCTCTAAAACAGCAAATAGTACAGGAATTCCCATTCAAATGGGAAACAGAAGCCATCACCTATTTAGGAATAAAACTTACAAATCCCATTAAAATCCTAGCAAAAATCAACATGAATCTCCTTGTTTCCTCCCTACAGAAGGACTTGGAAGCGCTAAGGACTAATTTCCTTTCATGGATGGGAAGAATAATAATATACAAAATGATTATCCTACCCAAAATACTATATCAATTTAGAACCATTTCTACCCCAATTCCGAAAATATATATTTCCAAATTACAAAAACAAATGTTAACCTTTATATGGGGAGCTAAAAAACCAAGAGTCTCAGCAACAATTCTATACTCCAATAAGCTTAAAGGAGGAATGGGAGTCCCCAATCTTATGAGATACAGAACAGCTTTCCTATTACAACAGATAAAATCATGGTGGATTTACACACCAGCCTACAGTTGGCCTTTGATAGAGGAAACTCTAAACAAAAATAGACCCCTACTCCACTTAGTATTAGCGCACACGTTATTCCCAAAAATACCTCCTCCAAAAGAACCCAGCATAGCAGCCTCAATCCAGGCCTGGAAGGCACTAATCTTATCATGCCAATCCAACTCGGCTAAGTGTCACATACAAATTCCAATCCAGGTCATGGAATATTTACACGAAAAAATTCCCATTAGACCTCTTATAGAAAAAGGAATTAAATATATTCAACAACTTTCACCAGAGGGAAACCTGATGCCTACCATAGACATTATGAAGTCCTTCCAACTTCCAGGCACCATGGAAAACCACATAATTCAACTCAGGAAAACAATAATAAACTTCTCATTACAGAATCCTCAAGTACCTATTATAATATTCAATCTCATTCACAAACAAACACATGATTTCTATAAATCTACAAAATTTTTATATTCAGTATTATCTGAAGATCATGCGGAGATTCCAATAAAAGGCTCTCACCTAACAAAATGGGAGCAGGAGTTAAACTTGAACATCCCATGGGAACAATGGAAAGAAGCATTCTGGTGGGCTTCGAAAGCCTCTAAATGTGCAAACTTATGGGAAGTTCATGTAAAAATTCTTTCCAGATGGTATTACACTCCAGCCCATTTAGCAAAAATTTTTCCAGGAACCTCAGACAGGTGCTGGAGGCAATGTGGACACAAAGGTTCACTACTTCATATATTTGGTACATGCCCTATCATTAAACAATTTTGGAAGGAAATATTTAAGACAATATCCATCACAATGGGGAAGCAGATACAACCAGATATGTCTTTAGCCCTTCTGGGACTGGGCATAACCAAAATACCTATTAAATGTCGCAAATTGATAGGACATATTTTGCAAGCAGCAAAGCTCTTAATTGCGAGAGCCTGGAAATCAATTCAGCCCCCTAATATTCTAGAATTATTAGAGACGATAAACCATCATTGCCATCTGGAGAGAACTCTTGCTCTTAGAAACAATAACCTTAGAAATCACTACAAAATGTGGAATGCATGGTATAACAACACAGGACTTAACCCGGATTAAATATATAGGTTTATATTAAAATACCCTCCCCTCCAATGCCCTCGACAGGGATAACAAAAAAAAAAAAAAAAAATATATTATTTTATGTAACATCTCTGGCACCTCTATTTTACCCCTCAGTTAATTACCGCAGTAGTTTAATACTGCACAGTTTCTATGTTAACCTTAACTTTTTCAATGTAACATTATAATATAAAACGAGTCTATGTCATCAACGAACTGTATATATGTAACATCTTTCTATGACTCAATAAAAATATTTGAAAGAAAATCAAGCATAATAAACCCATAGACATTTACTTTATCCAGGCTTGGTGACTGTCTATGAGTAAGTGTCCCTGGTTTATTATGATGGATTTTGATGCCTACATCTCTCCAGCAGCCCCCCAGGTAATGTAACCCACCATTTTCCTTCTCAGTTGCTGTATAGTGAGAGAAATGTCTTTTACATCACAACTTGTTATATTCTATGCCTGTATATACTCATTCTCCAGTAATATAAGCATCAATCTATTTATTACATACATATGGTTACATTTGTACACATAAATAGTTATAAAATTATATAAATTACATCAAATTATCTTAATTCTTGTGCACCTTGTATGTGCTGTTGTGTGTATATACCGTATATACTCGAGTATAAGCTGACCCGAGTATAAGCCGAGACTCCTAATTTTACCACCAAAAACTGGGAAAGACTACTGACTCGAGAATAAGCCAAGGGTGGGAATACAAGCAGCCCCTAGTAGTATACAGCAAACCCCTAGTAGTATACTGCAGCCCCTAGTAGTATACAGCAAGCCCCTAGTAGTATACAGCAAGCCCCTAGTAGTATACAACAGCCCCTAGTAGTATACAGCAAGCCCCTAGTAGCATACAGCAGCCCCTAGTAGTATACAGCAAGCCCCTAGTAGTATATAGCAAGCCCCTAGTAGTATTCAGCAAGCCCCTAGTAGTATTCAGCAGCCCCTAGTAGTATACAGCAAGCCCCTAGTAGTATACAGCAAGCCCCTAGTAGTATTCAGCAGCCCCTAGTAGTATACAGCAAGCCCCTAGTAGTATACAGCCAGCCCCTAGTAGTATACAGCCTGCCCCTAGTAGTATACAGCAAGCCCCTAGTAGTATACAGCAGCCCCTAGTAGTATTCAGCAGCCCCTAGTAGTATACAGCAGCCCCTAGTAGTATACAGCAGCCTCGAGTTGTATACAGCAAGCCCCTAGTAGTATACAGCCAGCCCCTAGTAGTATACAGAAAGCCCCTAGTAGTATTCAGCAAGCCCCTAGTAGTATACAGAAAGCCCCTAGTAGTATACAACAAGCCCCTAGTAGTATACAGCAGCCCCTAGTAGTATTCAGCAGCCCCTAGTAGTATACAGCAAGCCCCTAGTAGTATTCAGCAGCCCCTAGTAGTATACAGCAAGCCCCTAGTAGTATACAGAAAGCCCCTAGTAGTATACAGCAGCCCCTAGTAGTACACAGCAAGCCCCTAGTAGTATACAGCAGCCCCTAGTAGTATTCAGCAGCCCCTAGTAGTATACAGCAAGCCCCTAGTAGTATACAGCCTGCCCCTAGTAGTATACAGCAAGCCCCTAGTAGTATACAGCAAGCCCCTAGTAGTATACAACAAGCCCCTAGTAGTATACAGCAGCCCCTAGTAGTATACAGCAGTTCCTAGTAGTATACAGCAAGCCATTAGTAGTATACAGCAAGCCCCTAGTAGTATACAGCAAGCCATTAGTAGTATACAACAAGCCCCTAGTAGTATACAGCAGCCCCTAGTAGTATTCAGCAGCCCCTAGTAGTATACAGCAGCCCCTAGTAGTATTCAGCAGCCCCTAGTAGTATACAGCAAGCCACTAGTAGTATTCAGCAGCCCCTAGTAGTATACAGCAAGCCCCTAGTAGTATACAGAAAGCCCCTAGTAGTATACAGCAAGCCATTAGTAGTATACAACAAGCCCCTAGTAGTATACAGCAGCCCCTAGTAGTATTCAGCAGCCCCTAGTAGTATACAGCAAGCCCCTAGTAGTATACAGCCTGCCCCTAATAGTATACAGCAAGCCCCTAGTAGTATACAGCAAGCCCCTAGTGGTATACAACAAGCCCCTAGTAGTATACAGCAGTTCCTAGTAGTAAACAGCAGCCCCTAGTAGTATACAGCAAGCCACTAGTAGTATACAGCAGCCCCTAGTAGTATACAGCAGCCCCTAGTAGTATACAGCAAGCCACTAGTAGTATACAGCAAGCCCCTAGTAGTATACAGCAGCCCCTAGTAGTATACAGCAGCCTGCCCTTATGGCCCTTAAAAAAATAAACTTAAATACTCACCCTCCGATGTCAGCGCGGCTCCCGATGTCCCCGATGTCAGCGTGTTCCGTCTTCTTTCTTCTCCGCGGCTCCTCTTCTCTCTTCTTTCTTCCGGCATGGACGCGGCCATGTTTTCTTCTAGCATGCGCATACTATGCGCGGCCGCTGCTGACGTCATAGTATGCGTCCATGCCGGAAGAAAGAAGAAGAGCCGCGGAGAAGAAAGAAGATGGAACACGCTGACATCGGGGACATCGGGGAGCCGCGCTGACATCGGAGGGTGAGTATTTAAGTTTTTTTTTTTTAAGTGGGTAATTTTTTTTTGTAATAGACTCATGTATAAGCCGAGGGGACGTTTTTCAGTTAATTTTTTGGGCTTATACACGAGTATATAACACATATGTTATTATACGTTTATACATATTTTAGCACTTATTATTTTGTATGTAATTTCATCTTGTGTATACTATTTGTTATTATCTCTATTCTGTATATACCATATACTTCTATATCTTTAGTATTTGGCCTGTAGAAGACGCTAATTCGGCAATGGAACTTATTGCCTGCTATATCAATAATAGAGGATTTTCTATATGCACTGATGTCTTCCTATTGTCCCAGCGATTGAGTGACTGAATTCCATAAGTCTCCTGCTGCCTCCTTTATGTTCTCTGCCTATGGAGTACAAAAACAAATGTCTTTCATTTTTTAGGTTTTGCTGTAGTGATCTTAATGGTAAAGAGCTGTTTAAATTTACACAGTAATTAAGTGATATAATGAAAGACAGTCACTGATCACGGTCACCCAAACCATTGCCTGTGATTGGCTGTCAACCATTGACTAATCTACCGATAATAGATGCCTGAAGGAGGCTGTATATAGTAATAGGGGGCTGTATATAGATATAGTAGTGCTGTATATAGTTATAGGGAGGCTGTATATAGTTATAGGGAGGCTGTATATAGTTATTATAGTGGGCTGTATATAATTGTTATAGGGAGGCTGCATATAGTTATTATAGTGGGCTGTATATAGTTATAGGGCGGCTGTACATAGTTATTGTAAGTAGGCTGTGCATAGTTATTATAGGTAGGCTGTATATAGTTATAGGACAGCTGTATATAGTTATTATGGAGCGATTGTATATAGTTATATGGAGGCTGTACATACTTATTATAGGAAGGTGGTATATAGTTATTATACGAAGGCTGTATATAGTTATAGGCATATTGTCTATAGTTATTATAGGGAGTCTGTATAAAGTTATAGAGGAGTATAGTTATTATAGAGTGACTGTATATAGTTATTATAGGGGGACTGGATATAGTTATAGGGAGGCTGTATGTAGTCATTATAGGGAGGCTGTATATAGTTATAGGGGGCTGTACATCGTTATTATAGGGGGACTGTATATAGTTATTATAGGGAGAATGTATATAGTTATTATAGCTAGGATGTGTATAGTTGTAGGGAGGCTGTATATACTGTAGTTATAGGGGGCTGTACATAGTTATCATAGGGGGACTGTATATAGTTATAGGGAGGCGGTATAAAGTTATTATAGGGAGGATGTATATAGTTATTATAGGGAGGATCTGTATAGTTATAGGGAGGCTGTATATAGTTATTATAGGGAGGATGTGTATAGTTATAGGGAGGCTGTATATAGTGTGACAAGGTCACTATTGAATTGGAAAGAAAATCAGTGTTTATGTGTATTACAGCGACCACAATGTGAATTGGGTCACACTGGAAGCCATTTTCCATGTGTTTGTCTCTTGGAAGCTTCCACATTGAAATGGGTCCAGGTGATTCCACCAGGTGTGCAATCCCTTATAGAAGGGTGTGGAGCAGTCACAGGGGGCTCTCTACCTGAAGACACAGAAGCTGGACTGTGTGAGAGCCACACGTGAGTGACACAGGGTTGCTGAAAGTATTTTCCATGCTGGCAGGGAGAAGCCCTCCAGTGGTCAGTGAGGACCGCCAAATGTATAGTGAGGGCCACCAAGTGTATAGTGAGGACCGCCAAATGTATAGTGAGGACCGCCAAGTGTATAGTGAGGACCGCCAAATGTATAGTTAGAGCCGGACAGGCAAAGATTTTGTTTGATGTTTTGTTTGATACTGGTGTTTTTGTGGAATAAATGCACAGTTTCTACTTGAATCCTTTTGTCCATGAGAGCTTTGTCATTGCCAACCCCCCACCATGTCTGAGCTGAACCCCTACAATAGTTATTATTGGGGGCAGTATGTAGTTTTATAGAGAGGCTGTATATATTTATTGTGGGGCTGTATATAGTTATAATGGGAAGCTGTTTATTATTATAGGCAGGCTGTATATAATTATTATAGGAAGGGTGTGTATAGTTATAGGGGGATATAGTTATTATAGGGTGACTGAATATAGTTATAGGGGACTGTATATAGTTATAGCGAGGACCCTGGAGAGAAGCTACAATAATGTCTGAATTTACCTTCCTGCTTTCAACTGTATTGGAGTCCTCAGGGGGCTGATACGATTGAATGTTGTGGAACAACAGAGAGCAATAAGTTGCGGTTTAAATTGTCAAGCTGGCACTCGATGGTAAATAAGTAGGTTTTGGTTGTGGTTTGGGCACCTGGGCTCTAAAAGGTTCGCCATCACTGGTACATAGGATTGATGGGGGTACTATATAAAACAGATGGGGTGTCAGTATATAGAATAGATGGGGGACACTATATAGAATGGATGGAGGGAAGTATATAGAATGGATGAAGGATAATATATACAATTGTTTTGAGAATGACACAAATATATATTGTAGAGGTTTGGTAGTAAAATATCCGGATAAGTGTAAGACGCGCTTCCCAAAATTAAGAAGATCCAACATATAATGCTTGGGTTTATGAGGATTTTTATTCGGTTAATAAAATGGACTACGCGTTTCGGGGGCGGTCCCCAATACACCCACCAATTACAACCATGCCACATCCGCTCTATTCCTTCCTTCCTTCTATTATATTTATATTTCCATCAGTTAATTGCTCTACCCCCTCCCTACCATCCCACACACAGACATATCCAACTCTGGCCGGTATATTTATCCATTTATTTACCTAATCAATCACACATATCTATTAATTGAAATATTCATTTATTTATTTACTCATTTTTATTATATGATATATATATATACATATATGTACATATTTATACATTTTTTAACCTTTTACCTCCTTATCCAAATGAATTTACCTTTGTACTGTTTTATATACTTATTTATGTATTCATTTATTGTCACCAACTGTACTACTTTTACTGTTACTTTTACTGTCACTTACCACTTATTTCAGGGACATATGTATATACATATTTTACTTTATTATCTTGCGTAGTAACTTTCACGGACCTGATGAAGGGGATGGACCACCCCCGAAACGCGTAGTCCATTTTATTAACCAAATAAAAACCCCCATAAACCGAAGCATTGTATGTTGGATCTTCTTAATTTTGGGAAGCGCGTCTTACACTTACCCGGATATTTTACTACCAAACCTCTACAAACACTCTATCCGGCACCACCCGGTACCAGAATCCGGTTAGACGCAGCATACCCGCTTCACTGAATCTGAGACATCTGCTCCAACGCAACAGACACAAGGTGTCATAAGGTGAGCAGACTTTACAATCTCAACTCAATTTCCATAAATAACGTATTACACTAGGGGCGCCGCCTGTGTTCTTTCTATTTTCCACAAATATATTTTCACATGATCTGGTTTTTATGTGTGTTTGTTAGATGTTTTTATCACATACAGAAATACAAGTGCAATCAAATTAGGAGTAACAAAAGCTTTTATTGACAGTTAGAATGAGTTACTGCAGCTAGTCAGTATTTGCAGTGTTGCCCCTTCTTCTTCAGGACCTCTGCAATTCTCCCTGGCAGCTCTTAATCAACTTCTGGACCAAATCCTGACTGATAGCCGTCCATTCCTGCATCAATGCTTGCATTTTGTCACAATTGGTTGGTTTTTGTTTGTCCACTCGTCTCTTGATGATTGACCACAAGTTCTCAACGGGATTAAGATCTGGGGAGTTTCCAGGCCATGGACCCAAAATCTCTATGTTTTGTTCCATGAGCCATTTAGTTATCCCCATTGCTTTATGGCAAGGTGCTCCATCATGCTGGTAAGGGCATTGCTGATCACCAAACTGCTCTTGGACGGTTGGGAGAAGTTGCTCTTGGAGGACACTCTGGTACCATTCTTTATTCATGGAGGTGTTTTTAGGCAAGACTGAGAGAGCCGATTCCCTTGGCGGAGAAGAAACCCCACACATGAATGGTTGTAGGATGCTTTACAGTTGGCATGAGACAAGACTGGTGGTATCGCTCACCTTGTCTTCTCCGAACAAGCTGTTTTCCAGATGTTCCAAACACCAGCACCAGCCTCCATTTAACCCCGCCGTAGAAAGGCGTCGCATCAGAAGAAGTACCCTTAATGACCGCCGTAAAAACCCGATAGGGCGGTCATTAAGGGTACTTCTTCTGATGCGACGCCTTTCTACGGCGGCGCATCAGAAGAAGTTTTCGGGACACCGGGTTATTATCGTGCCGGTGTCGGGCTGTGATATCACAGCCCAGACCCGGCACTAACACCCGGGATCGGAAAAACTCCGATCCCGGGTGTTTAACCCCTTGCACGCCGCGGTCAAGCATGACCGCGGCGTGCAAGTGTGTCCCCCGTGGATCGGACCCCCCCGGTGTGCTTACCGGGGGATCCGATCCCTCCTGCCGCTGCCCCGGGTTCCGACGAGTGACCCGGGGCTGTCGGCTCCTCTTCTCACCGGGTCCTGCCTTCCTGGCAGGACCCGGCTGTAAGTAACTGAGCATGCGCAGCATGCTCAGTTACTTTCACTATACACTGCAATACAAGTGTATTGCAGTGTAAAGGCTTGAATAAGCGATCGGATGATCGCTTATTCAAGCCAAGAAGTAGAAAATGTAAAAAAGTTAAAAAAAAAAAATTAAATCTTTTTATAATATAATTAAATAAATAAATAAAATAAAAGTCCCATAATCTCCCCAGTAACACATAAAATGCAAATAAAGTATATAAAACACAAAACACGTACATATTTGGTATCACCGCGTCCGTATTAATCTGTACAATAAATCTAAATCAATATTGAACCCGCTCGGTGATCTAGGTAAAAAAAAAACTCGAAAAACTTCCCATAATATACAATTTTTCATCAAACACCATCACAAAAAATGTTCTAAAAAGTGATCAAAAAAAGTTACGGTACCTAATATGATACGACTGAAAAGAACAACTGTTTTCGCAAAAAATAAGCCCTCAACCAGATCTGACAACAGAAAAATACAGAAGTTATGGCCCTGAAAAGTTGTCAATAGTAAAAACAATGCGATTTTCTCCAATATTGGTTTTGCTCAGGAAAATTGAGCAAAATAAGAAAAACTATATAAATGAGGTATCACCGCGTCCGTATTAATCTGTACAATATATCTAAATCAATATTGAACCCGCTCGGTGAACTACGTAAAAAAAAAACTCGAAAAACTTCCCATAATATACAATTTTTCATCAAACACCATCACAAAAAATGTTCTAAAAAGTGATCAAAAATAGTTACGGTACCTAATATGATACGACTGAAAAGAACAACTGTTTTCGCAAAAAATAAGCCCTCAACCAGATCTGACAACAGAAAAATACAGAAGTTATGGCCCTGAAAAGTTGTCAATAGTAAAAACAATGCGATTTTCTCCAATATTGGTTTTGCTCAGGAAAATTGAGCAAAATAAGAAAAACTATATAAATGAGGTATCACCGCAATCATAGTGAACCAGAGAATAAAGATAAAATATTATTTTTACGTTACGGTGAGGGGGGGGGGGAAATGGGGGGAATGAGCGTTGCAGTGCGTTTCATCATTTAATTTATTCTGAAAATGTCAGTTTTGGCCTAAATGAATGTATTTCCAAAAAAATTCCATAGTTTCTAAATCGCAGGTCCATATTTTTTAACCCATGTGAAACACTTAAAGGGTTAATGGACTTAATAGACGTTGTTTTACATACGTTGAGGGGTGAAGTTTCTATAGTGGGGTAATTTATGAGGTTTTACTATTATTTAGGCCTCTCAAAGTCACTTGGAAGCCGAGTTGTCCCTCAAAATGTGAGTTATGGCAATTTTCATGAAAATAAGAAAAATCGCACCTAAAGTTCTGCGCCTCATAACATCCTAGAAAAATGACCGGAAGCATAAAATATCATCCCAACATAAAGCAGATATTCTGTAAATGTTAATTATCAAACTTTTTGGGTAGTTTTACTTCCTGTCTGGAAACCAGAACATTTCAAACTTGGAAAATGAAGAATTTATACAAACTTTTGCCAAATTTTCACTTTTTTTCAGAACGAAACGCAAAACTTATCACTTAAATTTTATAACTAACATGAAGTACAATGTGTCACGAGAAAACATTCTCAAAATCACCAGGATATGTTAAAGCGTTCCGAAGTTATAACCAATTATCGTGAGACATGTCAGATTTGAAAAATCGAGTCTGGTCATTGAGCTGAAAACTAGTGTCGGTGATAAGGGGTTAAAGTGTCCAGTGGTGTGATTCTTTCTTAATCATGACAGATTGATCTCCAGTCCTGTCCTCATCAGCACCCACACCTGTGTTACTGGAGGAATCACTGAAACCATGTTAGCTGCTCTTTTTAAGGCAGGCCTGCAATGAAGTTGAAATGTGTTTTGGGGGAAAAAGTTGATTTTCTAGGCAAATGTTGACTTTGCAATTAATTGCTGTTAAGCTGATCACTCTTTATAACATTCTGGAGTATATGCAAATCGCCATTATAAAACCCGATTGTAAAAAATTAACATTTGTATCATTCTCAAAACTTGTGGCCATGACTGTACAGTATACAGGGGCAGACTGGGAATTTAAAGTGGCCCTGGAAAAAACTGTAAAAGTGGCCCCATTCTGTGGGCTGGGTCAAAACAGGTGGGCGTGGCCAAGTGATGTGGGTGGAGTTACTAAACTCCATACAATCTGTTTATAGATGGTCTAAATCAACATGTACATCGCAGAGAAAAAGACTCCTCATACTGCCTCCCTTGTACAGAAATAAAGCTTCTTTTTTTTAAGAGAACACAACTTAATACTGCCCTATATATTGTCAGAACTCGCAAATTGTTCTGATGGGATCAGGTTTCAGGCTTCTTGCTGGAAAACCACACCCAGTGCTGCTTGTGATTGACAGCTCCATTTCTGATCCTGGGAAAGCTGGGTGTTTGAGTGATGGACGGCTGAGCAAGTCAGTGCTGGAGGTAGTATAATACTGCCCCTAAGTAAAATATATTGTAATACTGCATTTTATGTACAAGAATATAACTACTATAATACTGCCCCCTATGTACAGTGTGTGTGTATACAGCGTATATGTAGAGTGTACATGCTCTCAGTGTGTGTATACAGTAAATATATAGGTGTGCATAGTGTCAGTGTGTGTATACAGTATATATGAAGGGTGTGAATGGTGTCAGTGTGTATATACAGTATATGTGGGGTACGCCTGACTAAATAAGGAAGGTGCCCCTGGACTGGTGGCTGCTCTTTTCTATAGTTTAAGTTTAAGGTCAGGGATTGGTGGCACTTTAATTAAAGGGGCTGGGTTTATTGCTTATCTCCACCCTGCTACCTTGTAATTATTCACGCCTACAGGCGCTAAGGATTTAAGCCGTGGCAAAGGGGTGGGTTCCTTCTCTTTTGTCAAGCCTGGCAAAGAAGCATTCCCGCCCCATTTTTGTTGTTTGTTTTTCCTTGTTAATTTATTGTTCTTCTAGTCATCAAGTCACAGCTGGTGGAAAGTGAGCGATGGATGTGAAGGCTCGGTTGGCCGACTTGGCAGCTGGGAGGCCAGCTGGCATACAGCGGCCGAGCTGTTGGAACGATTTTAAAGTCAAGTGCCTTTACGAGATAAAGATTTTTGAATTGTTAATTAAATAAAGCTGTGACCATCTTTTTTTATACTCAACAAAAAGAGAGTCTTCGTGGTTTTATTGTTACGTGTTTATTAATGGGGGTTTTGAATTAAAGGGCCGGAGAGATGCTAATAATGTTTTGATTGCTCATGCCACCCAGTCTGTGTAGGTGTGCAGGCTCTCAATGTGTGTATACAGTATACTGTACATGTAGGTGTATATGCTGTCAGTGTGTGTATACAGTATATATGTAGGGTGTGCATGGTGTCAGTTTGTGTGTATACAGTATATATGTACGGTGTGCATGGTTTCAGTGTGTGTGTGTGTGTACATACAGTATATATATATATATATATTACATAGGGGCACGCTGTATGTATTCTATATAACATGGCGGCACGCTGTTATGTATTTTAGATGGCAATATAGCAAATATTACTAGCAACATTCACAAAAAATCATGGGGAGGGCCCCCACCAGATTGCGCCCAGGGGCCCCCACCACCCTTAATCCGGCCCGGGTGGGCCCCTTACATCAATTTCACTGGTGGGCCCTAGACACCCCAGTCCGACCCTAGACAAACTCATACAGTATATACAAACATACAGTATATGCACATCAAATTTGCACACATTGTATAATACATATACATATATATATATATATATATATATCATACATACATACATTCATGCAGTATAAACACACCATATACACACATAGGGGGTTATTTATCATTGGTTTTCCTGGGGGTTTTTGGCGTAAAAAAGTCTCAGAGTAGTCACATTGAGGCTTTTGAGACTTTTCACTGCTAAAAAGTCTCACGGAACTACATACACCTCTTTATTGCTAGTGCAACACAGTGAAAGCCAGATTCAGGACTTAAGACTTTTGTTAAATGTCTCATAAAAAGTCTCATAGTCGCTTCGGTCCCCTGCTGGTCTATGTGCTGAGATTTTTATGCTCTGAGACTCTGATACCGGCCTCTGTTCCTGTACCTGTACCTTGGCTGCGACCGCAGGCAAGTCGCACCTGTGGAACGACCTGGTGTCATTATGCCGTAGGAAGACCATCCTGCTTTGCGGCAGGCTCTGAGGAAGACCGGGTACCACTTAGATTCCGGTCCCAGGTGTCGGCTTGTGTCATCGTCCGCGGTGGTCCAGGGGGTTCACTGCCCTCGAGCCTGACACCAAGGAGATGGTCTAATGATAAATAACCCCCATACTACGTATACATACATAATAAACACATGCGTTTACATTTACATACTTTCAGTAGATACAGCATACACACACACATATAGCATATAAACACATACATACAGGATATACAGCAAATACTGTACATTCACACTGTATACAAAAACACACAAACAGGAATATATACACTCACCAGCCACTTTATTAGGTACACCATGCTAGTAACGGGTTGGACCCTCTTTTGCCTTCAGAACTGCCTCAATTCTTCGTGGCATAGATACAACAAGGTGCTGGAAGCATTCCTCAGAGATTTTGGTCCATATTGACATGATGGCATCACACAGTTGCCGCAGATTTGTCGGCTGCACATCCATGATGCGAATCTCCCGTTCCACCACATCCCAAAGATGCTCTATTGGATTGAGATCTGGTGACTGTGGAGGCCATTTGAGTACAGTGAACTCATTGTCATGTTCAAGAAACCAGTCTGAGATGATTCCAGCTTTATGACATGGCGCATTATCCTGCTGAAAGTAGCAGATGTTGGGTACATTGTGGTCATAAATGGACATGGTCAGCAACAATACTCAGGTAGGCTGTGCAACGATGCTGAATTGGTACCAAGGGGCCCAAAGAGTGCCAAGAAAATATTCTCCACACCATGACACCACCACCACCAGCCTGAACCGTTGATACAAGGCAGGATGGATCCATGCTTTCATGTTGTTGACGCCAAATTCTGACCCTGCCATCCGAATGTCGCAGCAGAAATCCAGACCAGGCAACGTTTTTCCAATCTTCTACTGTCCAATTTCGATGAGCTTGTGCAAATTGTAGCCTCAGTTTCCTGTTCTTAGCTGAAAGGAGTGGCACCCGGTGTGGTCTTCTGCTGCTGTAGCCCATCTGCCTCAAAGTTCGATGTACTGTGCGTTCAGAGATTCTCTTCTGCCTACCTTGGTTGTAACGGGTGGCGATTTGAGTCACTGTTGGCTTTCTATCAGCTCGAACCAGTCTTCCCATTCCCCTCTGACCTCTGGCATCAACAAGGCATTTCCGCCCACAGAACTGCCGCTCACTGGATGTTTTTTCTTTTTCGGACCATTCTCTGTAAACCCTAGAGATGGTTGTGCGTGAAAATCCCAGTACATCAGCAGTTTCTGAAATACTCAGACCAGCCCTTCTGGCACCAACAACCATGCCACGTTCAAAGGCACTCAAATCACCTTTCTTCCCCATACTGATGCTCGGTTTGAACTGCAGGAGATTGTCTTGACCATGTCCACATGCCTAAATGCACTGAGTTGTCGCCATGTGATTGGCTGATTAGACATTAAGTGTTAACGAGCAGTTGGACAGGTGTACCTAATAAAGTGGCCGGTGAGTGTATATATATATTTATATATATATATATATATATATATATATATATATATATATATACTGTATATAGTTATTATAGGGGAGCTGTCTATAGTTTTTATGGGAGACTGTATATAGTTATAGAGAGGCTGTATATAGTTATAGGGAGGCTGTACATAGTTATTATAGTGAGTCTGTATATAGTTATTATAGGGGGGATGTACATAGTTATTATAGGGAGGTTGTATATAGTTATTATGGAAGACTGTATAAAGTTATAGGGAGGTTGTATATAGTTATTATGGGAGTCTATACATAGTTATTATAGGGAGGCTGTATATAGTTATTATAGGGAGGCTGTATATAGTTATAGGCAGGTTGAATATAGTTATTATGGGAGGCTGTATATAGTTATTATAGGGATGCTGTATATAGTTACGATACAGAGAATCTATATAGTTATAGATAGGCTGTATATAGTTTTTATTGGGGCTGTATATAGTTACAGGCTATATATAGTTATAGCAAGGCTGTATATTGTTATAGGGAAACTGTATATAGCTGTTATAGGGGGCTGTTTATAGTTATAGGGAGGCTGTATATAGTTATAGGGGCCTGTATTTAGTAATGGGGGGGGGGCTATATAGTATTTGGGGGACTGTATTTAGTCATTATAGGCGATTGTATATAGTTATTATAGGGGGCAGTATATAGTTATAGGGAGGCTGTACATACTTATTATAGGAAGGTAGTATATAGTTATTATATGGAGGCTGTATATAGTTATAGGAATGCTGTATATAGTTATTATAGGGAGGCTATATATTTATCATATGCAGCTGAATATAGTTATTATAGGAAAGCTGTATATAGTTATTATAGGGAGGCTGTCTATAGTTTTTAATGGGAGACTGTATATAGTTATAGAGAGGCTGTATATAGTTATTATAGAGAGGCTGTATATGCTTATTATGGGAGGCTGTATATAGTTAAACAGAGACTGTATATAGTTATAGAGAGACTCTATATAGTTATAGGGGGCTGTACATAGTTGTTATAGGGAAGCTGTATATAGTTATTATAGGGGGCTGTTATTGTAGGCGGGCTGTCAATAGTTATTATGGAAGACTGTATAAAGTTATAGGGAGGCTGTCTATAGTTATTATGGAAGACTGCATAACGTTATAGGGAGGCTGTGCATAGTTATTATAGGGAGGCTGTATATAGTTATTATAGGGAGGCTATATATAGTTATAGGGAGGTTGTATATAGTAATTATGGGAGTCTGTACATAGTTATCATAGGGAGGCTGTATATAGTTATAGGGAGGTTGAATGTAGTTATTATGGGAGTCTATATATAGTTATTATAGGGATGCTGTATATAGTTACTATACAGAGAATCTATATAGTTATAGATAGGCTGTATATAGTTATTATTGGGGGCTGTATATAGTTACAGGCTATATATAGTTATAGCGAGGCAGTAAATTGTTATAGTAAAACTGTATATACTTATTATATGGGGCTGTTTATAGTTATAGGGAGGCTGTATATAGTTATAGGGGCCTGTATTTAGTAATATGGGGGGCTATATAGTATTTGGGGGACTGTATTTAGTCATTATATGTGATTGTATATAGTTATTATAGAGGGCAGTATATAGTTTATAGGGAGGTTGTATATAGTTATAGGGGGCTTTATATAGTTATTACTGGGGGGGCTTTATATAGTTATTACTGGGGGGGGGCTTTATATAGTTTTTGCTTGGGGGCTGTATATAGTTGGGTGTCTGTATATATTTATATATGTATATAGTGATTATTTGAGGCTGTATATACTGGAAGCTGTATGTAGCTATTCTTATGGAGCTGTATATAGTGATTACTATGGGAAGTATATAGTTATTACTGCAGAGGCTGTATATAGTTATTGCGGGTGGGGTGGGGGGAGTATATATCTTTTTCTGTTCCCTGTCTGGAGTACATTCAATGGGGGCCCCAACCAGATTTTGCGCCCAGGGGAACCCACCAACCTTAATCTGGCATTGTTACATAAAGAGATGTAGCGCAGGGATGTTGGGCAAATGCTCCCCATCGCTGGTCAATCTGTACATGGCAGTGTAGGAGGAAAAATTTCTATTCACTTGCAGGAATCCCTTTCACTCCCATATCAAGTGGTATTGTTGTTATATAGAAAACCTACAACCTGCTGCTAAACACCACATACTCACCTGTCCCCATTCCCCAGTGGTTTTCCTCTTCTTATCCTTCTCAACGCTGTGATGCTGGCACATCATCGCCCTGCGCCTGCCGGCATCACAGGCACAGTGATGCTTCAGAGAACTAATAGCTCTCTGCACCATGCTGTTATTCAATTCTATCTGTGCCCTCTCTGGACACAGAAAGAGTTGAACTCTCAATGGCCAGCAAAAGGGGAAGAGCTAAAAAGCATCTGGGCCCACCAGTGTTTTCACCGACACAACAGTGGGCCAGTCCGACCCTGCCTGTATATGTGGGCACAGCAGAGAGCTACATAAGAATGTCAGGATGATGGATGTAAATGGAATATTCTGTTCTTATATCTATAACCATGGACATCCATTTCAGCATGATTATATAACTGTTTCAACTTTCTGCCTTTTGTGGGTTGGATTCAAATACTTCACCAATTATTTATTGTTTTAAACATACTGTAAATCCATTATGTAGCTGGCAGTTCATGGCGGCAGGGTTGGCTCCAGGTATCAATAGGCCCCTAGGCGACACAGCCTCAGTGGGCCCCTTTGCAGTGAAATCACATGGCGGCATTCAAAATTTACAAACTAAAACAGTCTCTTGTTCCCTAAAGTTTTTTCCTAGTTTATCATAGCAAACAGTTATTTTATACACAGCCCGCTCATGGTTATTTGATATAAAGCCCCCTCGTGGTTATTTTATATACAGCCCCCAGGGGTGAACCTGGCCCTCTGCTGCCTGAGGCGAACTATAGAAAGACTCGCCCTCCCCCGTGAAGTCCAATCATTATACATTACATAAAGTGCAAATAGTCAAGACGCATCAAACGATAACAAATTTATACGATTCTTTTTGCATAATGAAATTCTTTTAGGGAAGAAAAAAACATTTTGCCTTGTCATCTTCCGAGCGCAATAACATTTGAAACTTTTTGTTAATATGGCTGTGTGAGAGCTTATTTTTTGCAAAAAAGACCTGTACATTTTATTTGTATACTCTTGGGGTTCATAAAATGTTTTGATTGTGATTAATCTCATTTTTGGTGTGATGGATAATTAAAAGATGTAAGTTCAAGAATCATATTGAAGCTGCCTGCTTTTGCTCCTATCCCTGCATCTGCTTACTGTATGGATGAACACCTAATGGGGCACATTTACTTACCCATCCCATTGTCGCCACCGATCCGGAATGTCCGACAAGGATTCGGAGCTTCTGCTATTCACTAAGATCGTGCGGCCAATTTCCTGCATGTGTCGCTGCCCCTGCTGAGGTCCGCCGGAGTTCACCTCCTTCTTCCCGGTGCATGTGAGTGCTGATCTTGCGACACAATTTCATTTTTAAATTCCACGGTTTGTCCGAATCAGTCAGGTTGTCCGACGGCCACGCCCCCCCATTTGTGTCGCATGCAAGCCAGCGCTGATGCACCACAATCCGATCGCGTGTGCCAAACACCGGGGGCAATTCAGGGCAAATCGGAAAAATTAGCGAAACCCGGCGTGGCCGACAGACCCTTAGTAAATGTGCCCCAATGTGTGCTCACCCGGCTGTAGGTGGTCAAGTACGCGGCAGCACGCTGGAGAGGAGGAGCAGTGAGAGCTACTCACCCCTCTTCATAGCAAGGCATGGTGCACGGCCTTAAACAAGGGGATAGAGCATGCCCTGTTTCCCATGCATAGTACACACCGCCACCAATAATCTATAGCTGTCTATGAGGGCCGTATTCTACACAGTACAACCCCACATGGCATGTGTGAAAGGAGCCTAAGATTCAGATCTGTGGGCGTGGACTAGATAAGCAGTACTTGCATTTTACCTTCTGTGTATTGTATAATGTAGGCTTTGCATGCCACCTTTGCCCATCTTATAATGCATCACTTACATAGCACCCTCAGTCTATTTCTAAGCATGCCCTTACATGTCACCCTTCACCTATCGCCTAGTGCAGTGATGGCTAACCTATGGCACTGGTGCCAGAGGTGGCACTTGGAGCCCTTTCTGTGGGCACTCAGGCCATCACCAGAGATGACTCCAGGTATCTTCCTGCAGTCCCAGAAAGCCCAGGACTTGCTGTGCATAGAGGTATTTTAAAGTGACAGCTGTACCTGGGACTATTTTCTGCTTTATTCGTGTCCTCAGGGTGCTGGTATCAATGAAAACTGTGACCGAGAAGGGAGTATAAATCACAAATTAAATTTCTGTGTTGGCACTTTGCGATAAATAAGCGGGTCTTTGTTGAAGTTTGGGCACTCAGTCTCTAAAAGGTTTGCCATCACTGGCCTAGTGCATCCCTTTCATAGCCCCATCTCCTGAGATATCTACTCTGTGATGTAAATATGGCAGCTGCTGTACCCACCACACCTCACCCCCAACTTCACACATCCTTGCCGCACAGTGAAGCAGTCACACATTGTCCCCATCGGATGAGCTCCATGTCCTGGAGGAGAAGTTCAGGCATTGTGATGTTTATTGCAATGCTTATGCTGTTGTGGGAGTTGGGGTGCTTCAATTCCCGGAGTGGTTCACGTGGTTCTCCGGTCCATTGTGCAGTTAGAGGGGTGCCGGGGGAACAAGCCAGGCCTCACTTTCATGTTCTATGCACTGGGGCATGGCAAGCCACCCCTTAAGTAGGCTGGCCGCGGGCACTTTGTAAGCTCTGCTGACTGACACTACTGTTGGAAGTAATTCTCTGCGGCTCCGCTCCACACTCCCTTCAGTCTGCTGCCTCCTCCTCCTGATTGACTCCTAGCCAGGACAATCCGTGGTTATGGTTATTTTAATGAGGCATGTCCTGGCTTTTCCGACATCAGTGTACTCTTCTGCATGCCGCCCCCTCATTGTCCATCGGGTGCCGGCCGAGGCAAGATTCTCAACTCGCCTCATCGGTGGTGCGCACCTGACAGCCCCCTTATGGTTATTTTATATAAGCCCCTTCACCCCCATGGATTCCTTATGTAAGCCTTATGTGGGCCCAGTGAATGCCTAGTGCCGGCGCCGCCCCTGTATGGTGGCAGTTGAAAGAAACAGGAATTGTGTATGAATAGAGGCAACAATGTTACCTTTAAGTCACTATATTGTTATATTCTCTGATTATTAATAAGATTTGTGAGCGCTAAGTAGAACCAGTGCTACCTATCTACTATAAGTTCACTGTATGGTGGTAATCTTGGTACACCTAGGTTGATGGTCCACTTGGTGTATTTTGCCCCCCCCCCCCATGCTGAACCCCTAGCTATGCCTTTTTTTGAGAAAGAGAATAGGGTGTAGAGAACCCATTCACAATTTCTGATTCTGTGCATGGTCCATTGTCCTCTCTGGTAAAGTCAATGTGAATTACATAAAGCAGCGACCATGTGGCAAACAGCGCCCATCTCTTATAATAACTTCCATACACTCGAACCATATCCCAGCCAGTCCAACCATCAGCCACACCCTCCCCACCCCCCGAACTGCAGAAAGAAAAGAAAGGGAGGCCCTCTTTTCAGCCACCATCAGCCAGATTAGGGCCAATATTAGAAGCCTATCAAACACTAATTCCCCTGCCGACACCTCCAACAAAACTAGGAATAATTTCGATACTCTCCCTGATAAAAATGCCTCCCCGACTATCACACCGAGAATTGATCTATCTAGTTCTGAAAATATCTCCTTCACCAATACCCTACTTGATCTTTCTATACAGCCCCACTCCCAACCCACCTCCACACAGGAACATAACATAGAGACTAGAGATGAGCGAACATGCTCGTCCGAGCTTGATGCTCGGTCGAGCATTAGGGTACTCGAAACTGCTCGTTACTCGGACGAATACTTCGCCCGCTCGAGAAAATGGCAGCTCCCGCCGTTTTGCTTTTTGGCGGCCAGAAACAGAGCCAATCACAAGCCAGGAGACTCTGCACTCCACCCAGCATGACGTGGTACCCTTACACGTCGATAGCAGTGGTTGGCTGGCCAGATCAGGTGACCCTGGGATAGACTAGCCGCTGGCCGCGCTGCTCGGATCATTCTGTCTCTGGATGCCGCTAGGGAGAGAGCTGCTGCTGGTCAGGGAAAGCGTTAGGGTGTTCTATTAGCTTACTGTTAGGCAGGAGTGATTCTCAAAGAACCCAACAGCCCTTCTTAGGGCTACAATAACGTTCTACTTTTTTTATTTTAATTTGCATCTTTTACCATTTTGTGAGGAATTAGCAGGGGGACTTGCTACCGTTGTGTTTAGCTCTTAGTGGCACACATATCCATAGCAAAGACCGAAGTGGGAAAATTCAGTAGGGGTTGGATTTCTATTAGGCAATAACTCAGTGTCATCTCATCTGGCATAGTAGTGTGCTTCCTTTGATACTTGGCTAGAAAATAGCCATAGGAGAATACAAACAGCTTCTTGAAGCCTACAGTAGCGTTCTATATATTTGATTTCTGGTTGATCTGCTGGTGGCTTTAGTTTCTGCAGTGCATGTACTTGCCAATTCTGAGCAATTTGTAGTGAGACTTGCGACCGCTGTGTTCTGCGCTTAGTGGCGCACATATCCATAGCAAAGGCTGAAGTGGCAAAATTCAGTAGGGGTTGGATTTCTATTAGGCAATAACTCAGTGTCATCTCATCTGGCATAGTAGTGTGCTTCCTTTGATACTTGGCTAGAAAATAGCCATAGGAGAATACAAATAGCTTCTTGAAGCCTACAGTAGCGTTCTATATATTTGATTTCTGGTTGATCTGCTGGTGGCTGTAGTTTCTGCAGTGCATGTACTTGCCAATTCTGAGCAATTTGTAGTGAGACTTGCGACCGCTGTGTTCTGCGCTTAGTGGCGCACATATCCATAGCAAAGGCTGAAGTGGCAAAATTCAGTAGGGGTTGGATTTCTATTAGGCAATAACTCAGTGTCATCTCATCTGGCATAGTAGTGTGCTTCCTTTGATACTTGGCTAGAAAATAGCCATAGGAGAATACAAACAGCTTCTTGAAGCCTACAGTAGCGTTCTATATATTTGATTTCTGGTTGATCTGCTGGTGGCTTTCGTTTCTGCAGTGCATGTACTTGCCAATTCTGAGCAATTTGTAGTGAGACTTGCGACCGCTGTGTTCTGCGCTTAGTGGCGCACATATCCATAGCAAAGGCTGAAGTGGGAAAATTCAGTAGGGGTTGGATTTCTATTAGGCACTAACTCAGTGTCATCTCATCTGGCATAGTAGTGTGCTTCCTTTGATACTTGGCTAGAAAATAGCCATAGGAGAATACAAATAGCTTCTTGAAGCCTACAGTAGCGTTCTATATATTTGATTTCTGGTTGATCTGCTGGTGGCTGTAGTTTCTGCAGTGCATGTACTTGCCAATTCTGAGCAATTTGTAGTGAGACTTGCGACCGCTGTGTTCTGCGCTTAGTGGCGCACATATCCATAGCAAAGGCTGAAGTGGCAAAATTCAGTAGGGGTTGGATTTCTATTAGGCAATAACTCAGTGTCATCTCATCTGGCATAGTAGTGTGCTTCCTTTGATACTTGGCTAGAAAATAGCCATAGGAGAATACAAATAGCTTCTTGAAGCCTACAGTAGCGTTCTATATATTTGATTTCTGGTTGATCTGCTGGTGGCTGTAGTTTCTGCAGTGCATGTACTTGCCAATTCTGAGCAATTTGTAGTGAGACTTGCGACCGCTGTGTTCTGCGCTTAGTGGCGCACATATCCATAGCAAAGGCTGAAGTGGCAAAATTCAGTAGGGGTTGGATTTCTATTAGGCAATAACTCAGTGTCATCTCATCTGGCATAGTAGTGTGCTTCCTTTGATACTTGGCTAGAAAATAGCCATAGCAATAGGATAGGATTGTTTGGTTCTAAAAACTCAAAAAAAAACAAAAAACACAAAAAAAAAACAAAAAACACAAAAAAACACAAAAAAAAAAAAAAAAAGTAAAAAAAAAAAAAAGTTATAACTCTCATTTTAAAAATGTTTAACCCCAGGGCTAGGGGTAGAGGACGAGGGCGGGGACGTGGGCGTCCAACTACTGCAGGGGTCAGAGGCCGTGGTCCTGGGCGGGGTGAGACACCACCTGCTGATGAGGGAGCAGGGGAACGCCGCAGAGCTACACTCCCTAGGTTCATGTCTGAAGTTACTGGGACTCGTGGTAGAGCACTGTTGAGGCCAGAACAGTGCGAACAGGTGATGTCGTGGATTGCTGACAATGCTTCGAGCAATTTGTCCACCACCAGTCAGTCTTCCACGCAGTCCACCCATGTCACCGAAATCCCCACTCCTCCAGCTCCTGCACCTCAGCCTCCTCCCCCCCAGTCTGCCCCCTCCCAGGAAAATTTGCCATTTGAACCGGCATACTCTGAGGAACTGTTTTCTGGACCCTTCCCACAGTCACAAACCACTTGTCCGGTTGCTGCTGAGCAATTTTCCGATGCCCAGGTTTTCCACCAGTCACAGTCTGTGGGTGATGATGACCTTCTTGACGTAGTGGAAGTGTGTAAAGAGGTGTCCGACGATGAGGAGACACGGTTGTCAGACAGTGGGGAAGTTGTTGTCAGGGCAGGAAGTCCGAGGGGGGAGCAGACTGAGGGATCGGAGGATGATGAGGTGACAGACCCAAGCTGGGTTGAGAGGCCGGGTGAACACAGTGCTTCTGAGACGGAGGAGAGTCCTCGACCTGAACAGGTTGGAAGAGGCAGTGGTGGGGCCAGACGGAGAGGCAGGGCCAGAGCTGGTGCATCAGCGCCACTGTCAACTAGTGAAGCTCCCGTGGTGAGGGCTCTTGCGGCGAGGGCTAGATCTTCAGAAGTGTGGAGGTTCTTTAAGGAAACACCGGATGACCGACGGACTGTGGTGTGCAACATTTGCCAAACCAGGCTCAGCAGGGGTTCCACCACTACTAGCTTAACTACCACCAGTATGCGCAGGCATATGAATGCTAAGCACCCCACTCAGTGGCAACAAGCCCGTTCACCTCCGGCCGTGCACACCACTGCTCCTTCCCCTGTGTCAGCTGCTAGTCAGCCCCCTGCCCAGGACCCTGCCACAAAAACCCCATCGTCGCCTCCACGATCCTCCACAGCATCCACCAGCGTTCAGCTCTCCATACCCCAGACGCTGGAGCGGAAACGCAAATATAGTGCAACCCACCCGCACGCCCAAGCCCTTAATGTGCACATCTCCAGATTGCTTAGCCTGGAGATGCTGCCCTATAGGCTAGTAGAGACCGAGGCCTTTCGCAACCTCATGGCGGCGGCCGCCCCTCGGTATTCGGTCCCCAGCCGCCACTACTTTTCCCGATGTGCCGTCCCAGCCCTGCACCAGCACGTGTCAGACAACATCATCCGTGCCCTGACCAACGCCGTTTCTGACAAGGTCCACCTGACCACGGACACGTGGACGAGTGCTGCCGGGCAGGGCCACTATATATCGCTGACGGCACATTGGGTTAACTTGGTGGAGGCTGGGACCGAGACTGACCCTGGGGCTGCTCATATACTGCCGACGCCGAGGATTGCGGGGCCTACCTCGGTCCAGGTGTTTCAGGCCTACTATGCCTCCTCCTCCTCCCACCCCTCCTCCACCTCCTCCTCCGAACTACCATCCGTGGGCACGGCGCCATCAGTCGGTAGCTCTAGGCACAGCAGCAGTGCCGTCGCTAAGCGACAGCAGGCGGTGCTCAAACTGCTGAGCCTAGGCGACAAAAGGCACACCGCCCAAGAGCTATTACAGGGCATCACGGCGCAGACTGATCTGTGGCTGGCACCGCTGAACCTCAAGCCGGGAATGGTTGTGTGTGACAACGGCCGTAACCTGGTGGCGGCTCTGCAACTCGGCAGACTGACACATGTGCCATGCCTGGTTGTGCGACGTGCCCACGAGGTGGAATTCAACACTGACCATGTTATCCAGAGTTTACCAGCAGCGCAGAGCGATTGTAGACTGCCAGATGTCAACTTCCACCAGAACTGGTAGTCAGGTCAGTCAGCTTCCTCAAGTCTACAATGAGGAGTGGACGTGGATGTCTGATATCTGTCAGGTGCTGAGTAACTTTGAGGAGTCAACACAGATGGTCAGTGGCGATGCCGCCATCATCAGCCTCACCATCCCGCTGCTTGGCCTGTTGAAAAACTCTCTGGTCAGCATGAAGTCGGAAGCTTTGCGCTCGTCACAAGAGACGGGGGAAGAATATTCCCTTGTTGATAGCCAAAGCACCCTGAGGTCTGTTTCTCAGCGCATATCGGAGGAGGTGGAGGTGGAGGAGGATGAGGAGGAAGAGGAGGAGAATGTTGGCGAGACACAAGAGGGGACCATTGTTGAGTCCTTCACTGTTCAGCGTGTATGGGCAGAAGAAGAGGAGTTGGAGGAGTTGGAGGAGGAGGAAATGGACAGTCAGGCCAGTGAGGGGAGTGAATTCTTACGCGTTGGTACTCTGGCGCATATGGCAGATTTCATGCTAGGCTGCCTATCCCGTGACCCTCGCGTTCAAAGAATTTATTCCAGCACCGATTACTGGGTGTTCACTCTCCTGGACCCACGGTACAAGCAAAATCTTGCCACTCTCATCCCTGCAGAGGAAAGGAGTGTGAGAATGCATGAATACCAGCAGGCCCTGGTGCACAAGCTGAAACAGTATTTCCCTTCTGATAGCGCTAGCGGCAGAGTGCGTAGTTCTGCGGGACAAGTAGCGAGGGAGAGTAGGCGAGCAGGCAGCTTGTCCAGCACTGGCAAGGGTACGCTTTACAAGGCTTTTGCCAGCTTTATGTCACCCCAGCAAGACACTGTCACCTGTCCCCAGTCTCGGCAGAGTAGGGCTGATCTTTACAGAAAGATGGTGAGGGAGTACGTAGCTGACCATACCATCGTCCTAAATGATCACACAGCTCCCTACAACTACTGGGTTTCAAAGCTGGACATGTGGCACGAACTGGCGCTGTACGCCTTGGAGGTTCTTGCCTGCCCTGCCGCTAGCGTCTTGTCCGAGCGGGTTTTCAGTGCAGCTGGTGGCATCATCACCGATAAGCGTACACGCCTGTCGACTGACAGCGCTGACAGGCTGACGCTTATTAAAATGAATAAAGGCTGGATTTCTCAGAATTTCCAATCTCCACCAGGTGAAGGAAGCTCAACCTGAATAATTGATCCACTCCTCCTCCTCCTCCTCATTTTCCTCCTTCTCCTCCTCTTTGTACAGTAAAGCAGAGGAAAATGGCTATTTTTTGACAGGGCCCACTGGCTCTTGCTATACTTCATGCATTTAATTTTTCTGGAGGTCCACCTACCCGGTCCTCTGTTTGAAACAATTTTTGTGAGTGCCACATACAGGCACTCAATCTATTCCATTTTTCTGGAGGGCCACCTACCCGGTCCTCTGGTTTGAACAATTTTTGGGACTGCCACATACAGGCACTCAATCTATTCCATTTTACTGGAGGGCCACCTACCTGCTCCTCTGGTTTGAACAATTTTTGGGACTGCCACATACAGGCACTCAATCTATTCCATTTTACTGGAGGGCCACCTACCTGCTCCTCTGGTTTGAACAATTTTTGGGACTGCCACATACAGGCACTCAATCTATTCCATTTTACTGGAGGGCCACCTACCTGCTCCTCTGGTTTGAACAATTTTTGGGACTGCCACATACAGGCACTCAATCTATTCCATTTTACTGGAGGGCCACCTACCTGCTCCTCTGGTTTGAAGAATTTTTGGGACTGCCACATACAGGCACTCAATCTATTCCATTTTACTGGAGGGCCACCTACCTGCTCCTCTGGTTTGAACAATTTTTGGGACTGCCACATACAGGCACTCAATCTATTCCATTTTACTGGAGGGCCACCTACCTGCTCCTCTGGTTTGAACAATTTTTGGGACTGCCACATACAGGCACTCAATCTATTCCATTTTACTGGAGGGCCACCTACCTGCTCCTCTGGTTTGAAGAATTTTTGGGACTGCCACATACAGGCACTCAATCTATTCCATTTTACTGGAGGGCCACCTACCTGCTCCTCTGGTTTGAAGAATTTTTGGGACTGCCACATACAGGCACTCAATCTATTCCATTTTACTGGAGGGCCACCTACCTGCTCCTCTGGTTTGAAAAATGTTTGGGACTGCCACATACAGGCACTATCCAAATTAAATTGTCTCCATAGCAGCCTCCACACGTTGTCTCCATTGCTACCTCCAAAAGTCGTCCATATAGCTGCCTCCATACATCGTCCCTTTATCAAACGAGGTGTGTCAGGCAGAAATTTGGGTTGTTTTCATGGATTCCACATCAAAGTTGTTAACTTTGTCGCCACCCTGCTGTGTTATCCACAAAATATACTGGCAAACTTTTACCATTTAGGGATATTATTTCAGCGCTTCTTGCGCATCTGTTTACATTCCCCTCACCCGGCATATCCTAAACTTATAAGAACGCTACTACACTTGATCTTATACAAAAGGTTCTTAGAAGTGCTGTTTGGGGAGTAGCCTAGAGACAGGGGCTTGGATTGGCGAAAGCTCGCCTGGCAGCGGAACGCCAGCTCCATGCGCATCATGCGCTTCTTGCGCATCTGTTTACATTCCCCTAACCCGCCATATCCCAAACTTATAAGAACGCTACTACACTTAACTTGGTGCAGGCTGGGACCGAGTCTGACCCTGGGGCTGGTCATATACTGCCGACGCAGAGAATTGCGGGGCCTACCTCGGTCCAGGTCTCAAAGGCCTACTATACCTCCTCCCACCCCTCCTCCACCTCCTCCTCCTCCGAATTACCATCCGTGGGCATGGCGCCATCAGTCGGTAGCTCTAGGCACAGCAGCAGTGCCGTCGCTAAGCGACAGCAGGCGGTGCTGAAACTGCTGAGCCTAGGCGATAAAAGGCACACCGCCCAAGAGCTATTACAGGGCATTCCACATCAAAGTTGTTAACTTTGTCGCCACCCTGCTGTGTAATCCACAAAATATACTTGCAAACTTTTACCATTTAGGGATATTATTTCAGCGCTTCTTGCGCATCTGTTTACATTCCCCTCACCCGCCATATCCTAAACTTAAAAGAACGCTACTACACTTGATCTTATACAAAAGTGCTGTTTGGGGAGTAGCCTAGAGACAGGGGCTTGGATTTGCGAAAGCTCGCCTGGCAGCGGAGCGCCAGCTCCATGCGCATCATGCGCTTCTTGCGCATCTGTTTACATTCCCCTCACCCGGCATATCCTAAACTTATAAGAACGCTACTACACTTGATCTTATACAAAAGTGCTGTTTGGGGAGTAGCCTAGAGACAGGGGCTTGGATTGGCGAAAGCTCGTCTGGCAGCGGAGCGCCAGCTCCATGCCAAGATCCAACTAACATAGTTTTAACTGCAGCACCTTTAATCTACTACTAGTTCACTGCCTCCATACATGGTCCCCTTATCAAACGAGCTGTGTCAGGCAGAATTTTGGGTTGTTTTCATGGCTTCCATGTTAACTTTGTCGCCACCCTGCTGTGTAATCCACAAAATATACTGGCAAACTTTTATCATGTACCGATATTATTTGAGCACTTCTTGCTCACCTCCTTTGGTTCCTCTCTGCCACCCATTGGTTTGAAGCCTGAGTCCATTTAGGGTATGTCGCCATGACACTCTCTAGCCTGCTGCCGCTGCCTCTGCATGCCGTCCCCTATAGTGTCAGGGTCAATTATTGCATGTTTTAGATACTATCTAGCTTCATTCTGTCACTCTGTCATGGCCATGCTGTTGCCCATAATTTTGGCATAATGGTGCGTTTAAGCAGCCTCAGAGGCATCCATGCATGCTGCCCCTGCTGTTTCCTGTCCATTTCCGTGGTGTTTCCATCCTTTTCTGAGGTTCCCAGGTGTTTGGCCAAGCTTCCCTGTGCAGAGCCTTGGTCCCCTTGAAAAATGCTCGAGTCTCCCATTGACTTCAATGGGGTTCGTTATTCGAGACGAGCACTCGAGCATCGGGAAAAGTTCGTCTCGAATAACGAGTACCCGAGCATTTTAGTGTTCGCTCATCTCTAATAGAGACCCAAAACACAGGCATAAACAACCCCTCCTTCCAACAAGTGGCAAGCACACAAACAATGAAGACCAAGAATATAGAATAGTTTTTTCCGCCTGTGAACCAAAAGAAAAGAAAAAAACCAAACGAGGAAAAAGAGGAGGATGTAAAAGACGACAACAGAACCGGTGCCATACCGAAACTGAGGCCACCCAACAAGATTCAACGATAAAAATCTTCAACCTGACAAACTATCCTCTCAGCAAAAATGAAGAATCTCTTCTATCAAAAGGTCTTTCTTACAGTCCCAACAGCCTTCCAAAAGAGTTTGATCTCTTTTTGGACATCAACCAATTTATTAGGAAACGCACCCTGAAAACGCCATTTCTCCCTGCAAACAAAAGGAAACAAGAACCACACACCCCAAGAGGCAATGGGCCATATACAACCGAGTGTCGACACAAACAACATGGTACCTACGAATGACATGTGTACAATTGCAAAGCTATCTAAAAGATTCAGACCACCTCATCAGAGACCTAAACGCCACAGAATTGCCTGAGAAGTTCTCCTTTCTAACAATGGATGTGAGTTCCCTCTATTCCAACATCGATCATGAGAAAAGAATCGAGTGCACAGCTTATTTTCTGAACAAAGATTTGGAACTCCCTATAGAGTTTAAGAATAGAGATGAGCGAACATGCTCGTCCGAGCTTGATGCTCGGTCGAGCATTAGCGTACTCGAAACTGCTCGTTGCTCGGACGAATACTTCGCCCGCTCGAGAAAATGGCAGCTCCCGCCGTTTTGCTTTTTGGCGGCCAGAAACAGAGCCAATCACAAGCCAGGAGACTCTGCACTCCACCCAGCATGACGTGGTACCCTTACACGTCGATAGCAGTGGTTGGCTGGCCAGATCAGGTGACCCTGGGATAGACTAGCCGCTGCCCGCGCTGCTCGGATCATTCTGTGTCTGGATGCCGCTAGGGAGAGAGCTGCTGCTGGTCAGGGAAAGCGTTAGGGTGTTCTATTAGCTTACTGTTAGGCAGGAGTGATTCTCCAAGAACCCAACAGCCCTTCTTAGGGCTACAATAACGTTCTACTTTTTTTTTTTTTTATTTGCATCTAGTACCATTTTGTGAGGAATTAGCAGGGGGACTTGCTACCGTTGTGTTTAGCTCTTAGTGGCACACATATCCACCTCAAACACCAAAGTGGGAAAATTTAGTAGGGGTTGGATTTCAATTAGGCACAGTCTGCCATTTGTCCTTTTTTATTTTACGTTTATTTTGTTTAATAACTCAGTGTCATCTCATCTGGCATATTAGTGTGCTTTCATACTTGGCTAGAAAATAGCCATAGGAGAATCCAAACGGCTTACTTGCGCCTACAGTAGCGTTATATATTTGATTTCTGGTTGATCTGCTGGTGGCTGTACTTGCTGCAGTGCATCTACTAGCCAATTGTGAGCAATTTGTAGTGAGACTTGCGACCGCTGTGTTTTGCGCTTAGTGACGCACATATCCATTGCAAAGACCGAAGTGGGAAAATTTAGTAGGGGTTGGATTTCAATTAGGCACAGTCTGCCATTTGTCCTTTTTTATTTTACGTTTATTTTGTTTAATAACTCAGTGTCATCTCATCTGGCATATTAGTGTGCTTTCATACTTGGCTAGAAAATAGCCATAGGAGAATCCAAACGGCTTACTTGCGCCTACAGTAGCGTTATATATTTGATTTCTGGTTGATCTGCTGGTGGCTGTACTTGCTGCAGTGCATCTACTAGCCAATTGTGAGCAATTTGTAGTGAGACTTGCGACCGCTGTGTTTTGCGCTTAGTGACGCACATATCCATTGCAAAGACCGAAGTGGGAAAATTTAGTAGGGGTTGGATTTCAATTAGGCACAGTCTGCCATTTGTCCTTTTTTATTTTACGTTTATTTTGTTTAATAACTCAGTGTCATCTCATCTGGCATATTAGTGTGCTTTCATACTTGGCTAGAAAATAGCCATAGGAGAATCCAAACGGCTTACTTGCGCCTACAGTAGCGTTATATATTTGATTTCTGGTTGATCTGCTGGTGGCTGTACTCGCTGCAGTGCATCTACTAGCCAATTGTGAGCAATTTGTAGTGAGACTTGCGACCGCTGTGTTTTGCGCTTAGTGACGCACATATCCATTGCAAAGACCGAAGTGGGAAAATTTAGTAGGGGTTGGATTTCAATTAGGCACAGTCTGCCATTTGTCCTTTTTTATTTTACGTTTATTTTGTTTAATAACTCAGTGTCATCTCATCTGGCATATTAGTGTGCTTTCATACTTGGCTAGAAAATAGCCATAGGAGAATCCAAACGGCTTACTTGCGCCTACAGTAGCGTTATATATTTGATTTCTGGTTGATCTGCTGGTGGCTGTACTTGCTGCAGTGCATCTACTAGCCAATTGTGAGCAATTTGTAGTGAGACTTGCGACCGCTGTGTTTTGCGCTTAGTGACGCACATATCCATTGCAAAGACCGAAGTGGGAAAATTTAGTAGGGGTTGGATTTCAATTAGGCACAGTCTGCCATTTGTCCTTTTTTATTTTACGTTTATTTTGTTTAATAACTCAGTGTCATCTCATCTGGCATAGTAGTGTGCTTTCATACTTGGCTAGAAAATAGCCATAGCTATAGGATAGCATCGTTTGTTTTTAAAAACTCAAAAACACAAAAAAAAACAAAAAACACAAAAAAAAGTTAAAAAAAAATTAAAGTTATAACTCTCATTTTAAAAATGTTTAACCCGAGGGCTAGGGGTAGAGGACGAGGGCGGGGACGTGGGCGTCCAACTACTGCAGGGGTCAGAGGCCGTGGTCCTGGGCGGGTTGAGACACCACCTGCTTATGAGGGAGCAGGGGAACGCCGCAGAGCTACACTCCCTAGGTTCATGTCTGAAGTTACTGGGACTCGTGGTAGAGCACTGTTGAGGCCAGAACAGTGCGAACAGGTGATGTCGTGGATTGCTGACAATGCTTCGAGCAATTTGTCCACCAGTCAGTCTTCCACGCAGTCCACCCATGGCACCGAAATCGCCACTCCTCCAGCTCCTGCACCTCAGCCTCCTCCCCCCCAGTCTGCCCCCTCCCAGGAAAATTTGGCATTTGAACCGGCATACTCTGAGGAACTGTTTTCTGGACCCTTCCCACAGTCACAAACCACTTGTCCGGTTGCTGCTGAGCAATTTTCCGATGCCCAGGTTTTCCACCAGTCACAGTCTGTGGGTGATGATGACCTTCTTGACGTAGTGGAAGTGTCTAAAGAGGTGTCCGACGATGAGGAGACACGGTTGTCAGACAGTGGGGAAGTTGTTGTCAGGGCAGGAAGTCCGAGGGGGGAGCAGACTGAGGGATCGGAGGATGATGAGGTGACAGACCCAAGCTGGGTTGAGAGGCCGGGTGAACACAGTGCTTCTGAGACGGAGGAGAGTCCTCGACCAGAACAGGTTGGAAGAGGCAGTGGTGGGGCCAGACGGAGAGGCAGGGCCAGAGCTGGTGCATCAGCGCCAAATGTGTCAACTAGTGAAGCTCCCGTGGCGAGGGCTCTTGCGGCGAGGGCTAGATTTTCAGAAGTCTGGAGGTTCTTTAAGGAAACACCGGATGACCGACGGACTGTGGTGTGCAACATTTGCCAAACCAGGATCAGCAGGGGTTCCACCACTACTAGCTTAACTACCACCAGTATGCGCAGGCATATGAATGCTAAACACCCCACTCAGTGGCAACAAGCCCGTTCACCTCCGGCCGTGCACACCACTGCTCCTTCCCCTGTGTCAGCTGATAGTCAGCCCCCTGCCCAGGACCCTGCCACAAAAACCCCATCGTCGCCTCCACGATCCTCCACAGCATCCACCAGCGTTCAGCTCTCCATACCCCAGACGCTGGAGCGGAAACGCAAATATAGTGCAACCCACCCGCACGCCCAAGCCCTTAATGTGCACATCTCCAGATTGCTTAGCCTGGAGATGCTGCCCTATAGGCTAGTAGAGACCGAGGCCTTTCGCAACCTCATGGCGGCGGCCGCCCCTCGGTATTCGGTCCCCAGCCGCCACTACTTTTCCCGATGTGCCGTCCCAGCCCTGCACCAGCACGTGTCAGACAACATCATCCGTGCCCTGACCAACGCCGTTTCTGACAAGGTCCACCTGACCACGGACACGTGGACGAGTGCTGCCGGGCAGGGCCACTATATATCGCTGACGGCACATTGGGTTAACTTGGTGGAGGCTGGGAGCGAGTCTGACCCTGCGGCTGGTCATATACTGCCGACGCCGAGGATTGCGGGGCCTACCTCGGTCCAGGTGTTTCAGGCCTACTATGCCTCCTCCTCCTCCCACCCCACCTCCACCTCCTCCTCCGAACTACCATCCGTGGGCACGGCGCCATCAGTCGGTAGCTCTAGGCACAGCAGCAGTGCCGTCGCTAAGCGACAGCAGGCGGTGCTCAAACTGCTGAGCCTAGGCGATAAAAGGCACACCGCCCAAGAGCTATTACAGGGCATCACGGCGCAGACTGATCTGTGGCTGGCACCGCTGAACCTGAAGCCAGGCATGGTTGTGTGTGACAACGGCCGTAACCTGGTGGCGGCTCTGCAACTCGGCAGACTGACACATGTGCCATGCCTGGCCCATGTGTTAAATCTCATAGCGTTTCCTCAAGACATACCCCAATCTGTCTGATTTGCTCACGAAGGTGCGCCGCATCTGTGCGCATTTCAGGAAGTCCAGCACAGATGCTGCCACTCTCAGGGCAGCGCAGCGCCGCCTCCAACTGCCCGCTCACCGACTGTTGTGCGACGTGCCCACGAGGTGGAATTCAACACTGACCATGTTATCCAGAGTTTACCAGCAGCGCCGAGCCATTGTAGACTGCCAGATGTCAACTTCCACCAGAACTGGTAGTCAGGTCAGTCAGCTTCCTCAAGTCTACAATGAGGAGTGGACGTGGATGTCTGATATCTGTCAGGTGCTGAGTAACTTTGAGGAGTCAACACAGATGGTCAGTGGCGATGCCGCCATCATCAGCCTCACCATCCCGCTGCTTGGCCTGTTGAAAAACTCTCTGATCAGCATGAAGTCGGAAGCTTTGCGCTCGTCACAAGAGACGGGGGAAGAAGATTCCCTTGTTGATAGCCAAAGCACCCTCAGGTCTGTTTCTCAGCGCATATCGGAGGAGGTGGAGGTGGAGGAGGATGAGGAGGAAGAGGAGGAGAATGTTGGCGAGACACAAGAGGGGACCATTGTTGAGTCCTTCACTGTTCAGCGTGTATGGGCAGAAGAAGAGGAGTTGGAGGAGTTGGAGGAGGAGGAAATGGACAGTCAGGCCAGTGAGGGGAGTGAATTCTTACGCGTTGGTACTCTGGCGCATATGGCAGATTTCATGCTAGGCTGCCTATCCCGTGACCCTCGCGTTCAAAGAATTTATTCCAGCACCGATTACTGGGTGTTCACTCTCCTGGACCCACGGTACAAGCAAAATCTTGCCACTCTCATCCCTGCAGAGGAAAGGAGTGTGAGAATGCATGAATACCAGCAGGCCCTGGTGCACAAGCTGAAACAGTATTTCCCTTCTGACAGCGCTAGCGGCAGAGTGCGTAGTTCTGCGGGACAAGTAGCGAGGGAGAGTAGGCGAGCAGGCAGCTTGTCCAGCACTGGCAAGGGTACGCTTTACAAGGCTTTTGCCAGCTTTATGTCACCCCAGCAAGACACTGTCACTTGTCCCCAGTCTCGGCAGAGTAGGGCTGATCTTTACAGAAAGATGGTGAGGGAGTACGTAGCTGACCATACCATCGTCCTAAATGATCACACAGCTCCCTACAACTACTGGGTTTCAAAGCTGGACATGTGGCACGAACTGGCGCTGTACGCCTTGGAGGTTCTTGCCTGCCCTGCCGCTAGCGTCTTGTCCGAGCGGGTTTTCAGTGCAGCTGGTGGCATCATCACCGATAAGCGTACACGCCTGTCGTCTGACAGCGCTGACAGGCTGACGCTTATTAAGATGAATAAAGCCTGGATTTCTCATAATTTCCAATCTCCACCGGGTGAAGGAAGCTTAACCTGAATAATTGATCCACTCCTCCTCATTTTCCTCCTTCTCCTCCACTTTGTACAGTAAAGCAGAGGAAACTGGCTATTTTTTGACAGGGCCCACTGGCTCTAGCTATAGTACTTTATGCATTTAATTTTTCTGGAGGGCCACCGACCCGGTCCTCTGTTTTAAACAATTTTTGGGAGTGCCACATACAGGCACTCAATCTATTCCATTTTTCTGGAGGGCCACCGACCCGGTCCTCTGTTTTAAACAATTTTTGGGAGTGTCACATACAGGCACTCAATCTATTCCATTTTTCTGGAGGGCCACCTACCTGCTCCTCTGGTTTGAAAACTTTTTGGGACTGCCACATACAGGCACTCAATCTATTCCATTTTTCTGGAGGGCCACCTACCTGCTCCTCTGGTTTGAAAACTTTTTGGGACTGCCACATACAGGCACTCAATCTATTCCATTTTTCTGGAGGGCCACCTACCTGCTCCTCTGGTTTGAAAACTTTTTGGGACTGCCACATACAGGCACTCAATCTATTCCATTTTTCTGGAGGGCCACCTACCTGCTCCTCTGGTTTGAAAACTTTTTGGGACTGCCACATACAGGCACTCAATCTATTCCATTTTTCTGGAGGGCCACCTACCTGCTCCTCTGGTTTGAAAACTTTTTGGGACTGCCACATACAGGCACTCAATCTATTCCATTTTTCTGGAGGGCCACCTACCTGCTCCTCTGGTTTGAAAACTTTTTGGGACTGCCACATACAGGCACTCAATCTATTCCATTTTTCTGGAGGGCCACCTACCTGCTCCTCTGGTTTGAAAACTTTTTGGGACTGCCACATACAGGCACTCAATCTATTCCATTTTTCTGGAGGGCCACCTACCTGCTCCTCTGGTTTGAAAACTTTTTGGGACTGCCACATACAGGCACTCAATCTATTCCATTTTTCTGGAGGGCCACCTACCTGCTCCTCTGGTTTGAAAACTTTTTGGGACTGCCACATACAGGCACTCAATCTATTCCATTTTTCTGGAGGGCCACCTACCTGCTCCTCTGGTTTGAAAACTTTTTGGGACTGCCACATACAGGCACTCAATCTATTCCATTTTTCTGGAGGGCCACCTACCTGCTCCTCTGGTTTGAAAACTTTTTGGGACTGCCACATACAGGCACTCAATCTATTCCATTTTTCTGGGGGGCCACCTACCTGCTCCTCTGGTTTGAAAACTTTTTGGGACTGCCACATACAGGCACTCAATCTATTCCATTTTTCTGGAGGGCCACCTACCTGCTCCTCTGGTTTGAAAACTTTTTGGGACTGCCACATACAGGCACTCAATCTATTCCATTTTTCTGGAGGGCCACCTACCTGCTCCTCTGGTTTGAAAACTTTTTGGGACTGCCACATACAGGCACTCAATCTATTCCATTTTTCTGGAGGGCCACCTACCTGCTCCTCTGGTTTGAAAAATTTTTGGGACTGCCACATACAGGCACTATCCAAATTAAATTGTCTCCATAGCAGCCTCCACACGTTGTCTCCATTGCTACCTCCAAAAGTCGTCCATATAGCTGCCTCCATACATCGTCCCTTTATCAAACGAGGTGTGTCAGGCAGAAATTTGGGTTGTTTTCATGGATTCCACATCAAAGTTGTTAACTTTGTCGCCACCCTGCTGTGTTATCCACAAAATATACTGGCAAACTTTTATCATTTACCGATATTATTTCAGCGCTTCTTGCGCATCTGTTTACATTCCCCTCACCCGGCATATCCTAAACTTATAAGAACGCTACTACACTTGATCTTATACAAAAGGTTCTTAGAAGTGCTGTTTGGGGAGTAGCCTAGAGACAGGGGCTTGGATTGGCGAAAGCTCGCCTGGCAGCGGAGCGCCAGCTCCATGCCAAGATCCAACTAACATAGTTTTAACTGCAGCACCTTTAATCTACTACTAGTTCACTGCCTCCATACATGGTCCCCTTATCAAACAAGCTGTGTCAGGCAGAATTTTGGGTTGTTTTCATGGATTCCATGTTAACTTTGTCGCCACCCTGCTGTGTAATCCACAAAATATACTGGGAAACTTTTATCATGTAGCGATATTATTTGAGCGCTTCTTGCTCACCTCCTTTGGTTCCTCTCTGCCACCCATTGGTTTGAAGCCTGAGTCCATTTAGGGTATGTCGCCATGCCACTCTCTAGCCTGCCGCTGCTGCCGCTGCCTCTGCATGCCGTCCCCTATAGTGTCAGGGTCAATTATTGGATGTTTTAGATGCTATCTAGCTTCATTCTGTCACTCTGTCATGGCCATGCTGTTGCCCATAATTTTGGCATAATGGTGCGATTAGGCAGCCTAAGAGGCATCCATGCATGCTGCCCCTGCTGTTTCCTGTCCATTTCCGTGGTGTTTCCATCCTTTTCTGAGGTTCCCAGGTGTTTGGCCAAGCTTCCCTGTGCAGAGCCTTGGTCCCCTTGAAAAATGCTCGAGTCTCCCATTGACTTCAATGGGGTTCGTTATTCGAGACGAGCACTCGAGCATTGGGAAAAGTTCGTCTCGAATAACGAGTACCCGAGCATTTTAGTGTTCGCTCATCTCTATTTAAGAACCTTTTGATATGACTCTTGAGGATAATTTTGGAAAACTATTTCTTCTCATATGGATCTTCACTATACATACAGCAACGTGGTACGGCCATGGGCACCCGAGTGGCCCCGTCCTATGCCAATCTCCTTATGGGTTCGTTTGAGGATTTGTTTATTTTATCACAAGACCCATTCCGCCAACATATATTTTCATATCGCAGGTACATCGACAACCTATTCTTCATCTGGACCGGTTTAAACAACGATGCCACCTCATTTCTACAATCACTCAACCAAAATCCCTGGGGTATCTCCTTCACCATGGAGTACGGCGACTCTCACATCCACTTGAATGATCTCACCTTGAAAATAAACTTGGACGTATCATCACCTCCACATACTTCAAAGACGTCAACACCAACAGTTACCTAAACTACGACAGCTCCCACTTCCGGGAATGGAAAGACAATATAACATTTAGCCAGTACCGGCGAATCTGGAAAAACTGTACCGACACCTCCACGTTCAAGTCCCAAGCAACGATCCTGAAAAAATGGTTCCAGGAAAAAGGGTATCCTGCACACAAGTCTGAAAAATGCATACAAGAGGAGCTCCAAACTCACGCAAGAAGAACGGCTAACCACCGGAGCTAAAAATAAAGACCCCACCGATCTGCCGTTGGCGTTCATCATGCGATACAACGACAAGTACAAACAAATCAAGGACATTCTCTACAAACATTGGCACATCCTAGAAGGTGATAATGCACTAAAGGATATCATCCCCAAATACCCTAAGGTCACCTTCAGGAAAGCGGCCACTCTCAATATTCTAGCCTCAACCCAGATTAAACAACATGGGATCAAGAGAACAGTATCCACTGGACTAGTAGTCAACAGATGTGCCCAACCTCTATGCTTGTGCTGCCACAACATTAAACACAATGCCAATACCTTCCGGTCTAACACCACCTCTGAATGCTTTCAGGTTAAACACCATATGACGTGTCAGACCAAATAAGTCATATACCTCCTGGAATGCCCCTGTGGACTTCAATATGTGGGGAGAACTACACAGGCCCTAAAAAGAAGGATCAATGGCCACAGGGCCAACTACATGGGCTGTCTAAACATTATCTCATGAGACATGCCAAAAACGAGAACTTGCTAACAATCATGCCTATCGACCATATTATGAAGGACATCCACAACAGATATGAGACACTCTGCAAGAGAGAGGTCTTTTGGATCTTCAAACTTAACAACCTAAGCCCCACAGGTCTAAATTAAGTTACCGAGACTATCATTCATTGAATTCATCCCATTCCATTTCTCCCACAGCCCCAGATAAATCATCATCTGATCAGACCTCTCCCCGCCCTCTCCAAATGTCCAGAATATTTCTCCAATCCTTTTTTTCCCCCTTTATTTAGACGCTCACACCAATAAATTCCCGTCAAAACAGGGGAACCAAGATTATTGCACCACTCCAGCACAACAAGCCTAGGTGAGTCTTTCCAGCCCCCTATACTGCCATCAATCACAGACAGCAATGTAGACTATCGGCCCCAACCTAAATACAGCTCCAGGACCCCTTATATTTAAGCAATGCGATGCGCACTCTCTGTTACTCGAAACTGCTTGTTGCTTGGACGAATATTTTGCCAGCTCGAGAAAATGGCTTCTCCCGCTGTTTTGATTTTTGGCGGCCAGAAACAGAGCCAATCACAAGCCAGGAGACTCTGCACTCGACCCAGCATGACGTGGTACACTTACAAGTCGATAGCAGTGATTGGCTGGCCTGATCAGGTGACCCTGGAATAGACTAGCCCCTGCCCGTGCTGCTCGCATCATTCTCTGTGTGGATGCCGTTAGGGAGAGAGCTGCTGCTGCTGCAGGGATAGTGTTAGGGTGTTATATTAGCTTACTGTTAGGCAGGAGTGAGCCTACAAGAACCCAACAGCCCTTGTTAGGTCTAGAGTATTTTTTTTTCTTTGCTTGTGGCTGGGCTTGCTGGCACTAGTAGTGCAGCTAGTACCATAGTGACAGGCACCCCAAAATCCAGTTGTGTGCTGTCAGTGTAGGTTAGAAACCAGCCATACAAGAACCCAACTGGCTTTCTTAGGGCTACAATAGCGTTATATATATATTTTTTTTTTATTTGCTTGTGGCTGGCCTTGCTGGCACTAGTAGTGCAGCAAGTACCATATTGTGACGAATTTGCAGGGAGACTTGCGAACGTTCTATTTAGCTCTTAGTGACACACATATCCATCTCAAACACCTAAGTGGGACAATTTATTAGGGGTTTGATTGAATTAGGCACAGTCTGCCGATTTTTATTTATTTTTTTTCAAAACTTAAAGTGACAGGCACACCACAAAATCCAGTTGTGTGCTGTCAGTGTAGGTTAGAAACTAGCCATACAAGAACCCAACTGGCTTTCTTAGGGCTACAATAGCGTTATATATATATATTTTTTAATTTGCTTGGGGCTGGCCTTGCTGGCACTAGTAGTGCAGCTAGTACCATATTGTGACGAATTTGCAGGGAGACTTGCGAACGTTCTATTTAGCTCTTAGTGACACACATATCCATCTCAAACACCTAAGTGGGACAATTTATTAGGGGTTTGATTGAATTAGGCACAGTCTGACGATTTTTTACATTTTTTTTTTCAAAACTTAAAGTGACAGGCACACCACAAAATCCAGTTGTGTGCTGTCAGTGTAGGTTAGAAACTAGCCATAGCAATCATCATCATCTTCTGTTGTTGCTGTGTAATTTCTTTTGAAAAAACAACACAAAAAAACACACAAAAAACCACAAAAAAATACCAAAAAAATTTACAGTTTAATTTTAATTTTGAAAATGTTGAACCCGAGGGCTAGGGGTAGGGGTAAAGGACGAGGGCGTGGGCGTCCAACTACTGCAGGGGTCAGAGGCCGTGGTCCTGGGCGGGGTGAGACACCAATTGCTGATGAGGGAGCAGGGGAACACCGCAGAGCTACATTCCCTAGGTTCATGTCTCAAGTTACTGGGACTCGTGGTAGAGCACTGTTGAGGCCAGAACAGTGCAAACAGGTGATGTTGTGGATTGCGGACAATGCTTCTAGCCATTTGTCCACCTGTCAGTCTTCCATGCAGTCCACCCATGTCACCGAAATCAGCACTCCTCCAGCTCCTCCACTTCAGCCTCCTTCCCCCCAGTCTGCCCCCTCCCAGCAAAATTTGGCATTTGACCCGGCATACTCTGAGGAACTGTTTTCTGGACCCTTCCCAGAGTCACAAACCACTTGTCCGGTTGCTGCTGAGCTCTTTCCCAATGCCCAGGTTTTCCACCGGTCGCAGTCTGTGGGTGATAATGACATTGTTGACGTAGTGGAAGTAGTGTGTAAAGAGGTGTCGGACGATGAGGGGACACGGTTGTCAGAGAGTGGTGAAGTTGTTGTCAGGGCAGGAAGTCCGAGGGGGGAGCAGACTGAGAGATCGGAAGATGATGAGGTGACAGACCCAAGCTGGGTTGATAGGCCGGGTGAACACACTGCTTCTGAGACGGAGGAGAGTCCTCTACGAGAACAGGTTGGAAGAGGCAGTGGTGGGGCCAGATGGAGAGGCAGGGCCAGAGCTGGTGCATCAGCGCCAAATGTTTCACGTAGTAAAGCTCCCGTGGCGAGGGCTAGATTTTCGGAAGTCTGGAGGTTCTTTAAAGAAACACCGGATGACCGACGGACTGTGGTGTGCAACCTGTGCCACACCAGGATCAGCAGGGGTTCCACCGGCTTAACCACCACCAGTATGCGCAGGTATATGAATGCTAAACACAGGGCCGATTCTAGCCTTTTTGCTGCCTGAGGCGAAAATTCAAATAGCGCCCCCCCCCCCTCCCCACGCTGTATACACAGGCCTATTTAAATGTTTATTTCCACACTCTTTGTATATAGACAATCACTCACACAAATACCCATATGTATCAATTGTTTACCTCCTGAGATCAGTATTTTAAATAAAATTTTTGAACAAATAGTTATAACACAAAAATGACTTAATAAATAACATTCGCCATATGTCTGCTTTGCGTTGGCAACATTTTTAAAAATTCTTTTGTATCTTTAGGATGGTAGAAGTTTAGTAGATATTTTTTTTTTTAATTTCCAAATTCATTTTATTAAGGGCAATTTCAAGTGATTTCAATGGACCTAAACAACAGATACAAACACATAAATTACACCATTTAAGAAACTACACCTACAATTATTCAAAATGTCTTTAAGGAGCTTTATTAACCCTTTAGGTTTTCTTCAAAGTTAAATAAAAATGTAGAGGAGGGCACAGATGGGAGAGGTATGCAGCTGGGCAGTGAAGGGGTTAATTGTGTGTGGTGTGCAGGTGATTTATAGTCTGGAGGGTCTGTGAAGGAAAATGAGGAGATAGGATACTGATAAGGTGAGCTCAGCCAGGGAATGCTACTTTCTTCTGGGATTTGTCTGTCTGTACTAAATGACCAGTCACAGCAATCGCTGCATATTGTCAGAGTAACAGAAGTCATGACGTTCCACAATGTCATGGTGTCTTTATGCACTGCTGCCCATAACGTTGGGGTACGTCATGGTGGCTTGAGGGGTTAATTGTCTGCTAGCTAAAAGGATCCTAACTAAATAGTGTATGACCTGTGCAGGGGGGAGCAGAGAGCAGCCAGCAGGAACTTCTGCTGTGTGATAGATCAGGTCACGAGCTGCCCCCTAAATCATCCAGGCTCCCATTCTGCCGCCTCTGATGTCCGCCGCCTGAAACAAGATTTTCATCCTGCCTCATGGCAGATGCGGCCCTGGCTAAACACCACACTCAATGGAACCAAGGCCGTTCACCTCCAGCCGGGCACACCACTGCTCCTTCCCCTGTGTCATCTGCTGCCTCTGCTAGTCAGCACCCTGCCCAGGACCCCGGCCCAAACAGCTCCCGTGCGAAAAACCACACCTTTGCCTCCACAATCCTCCACAGCATCCACCAATGTCTCCATGCGCAGCGTCGAGTCCTCTGTACCCCAGACGCTGGAGCGCAAGAGGAAATACAGTGCAACTCACCCACACGCCCAAGACCTCAACGTCCACATCTCCCAATTACTCAGCCTGGAGATGCTGCCCTATAGGCTGGTAGAAACCGAGGGCTTTCGCAACCTCACAGCGGCGGCCACCCTTCGGTATTCGGTCCCCAGCCGCCACTAGTTTTCCAGATGTGCCGTACCAGCCCTGCACCAGCACATGTCAGACAACATCATCCGTGCCCTAACCAACGCCGTTTCTGGCAAGGTCCACCTGACCACGGACACGTGGACTAGTGCTACCGGGCAGGGCCACTATATATCGCTGACGGCACATTGGGTTAACTTGGTGGAGGCTGGGGCCGAGTCTGACTCTGGGGCTGGTCATATACTGCCGACGCCGAGGATTGCGGGGCCTACCTCGGTCAAGGTCTCTCAGGCCTACTATGCCTCCTCCTCCTCCCACCCCTCCTCCACCTCCTCCTCCGAATTACCATCCGTGGGCATGGCGCCATCAGTCGGTAGCTCTAGGCACAGCAGCAGTGCCGTTGCTAAGCGACAGCAGGCGGTGCTCAAACTGCTGAGCCTAGGCGATAAAAGGCACACCGCCCAAGAGCTATTACAGGGCATCATGTGTGTGACAACGGCCGTAACCTGGTGGCGGCTCTGCAACTCGGCAGACTGACACATGTGCCATGCCTGGCCCATGTGTTAAATCTCATAGTTCAGCGGTTCCTCAAGACATACCCCAATCTGTCTGATTTGCTCACGAAGGTGCGCCGCATCTGTGCGCATTTCAAGAAGTCCAGCACAGATGCTGCCACTCTCAGGGCAGCGCAGCGCCGCCTCCAACTGCCCGCTCACCGACTGTTGTGCGATGTGCCCACGAGGTGGAATTCAACATTAACCATGTTATCCAGAGTTTACCAGCAGCGCAGAGCGATTGTAGACTGCCAGATGTCAACTTCCACCAGAACTGGTAGTCAGGTCAGTCAGCTTCCTCAAGTCTACAATGAGGAGTGGACGTGGATGTCTGATATCTGTCAGGTGCTGAGTAACTTTGAGGAGTCAACACAGATGGTCAGTGACGATGCCGCCATCATCAGCCTCACCATCCCGCTGCTTGGCCCGTTGAAAAACTCTCTCGGAAGCTTTGCGCTTGTCACAACAGACGGGGGAAGAAGATTCCCTTGTTGATAGCCAAAGCACTGTCAGGTCTGTTTCTCAGTGCATATTGGAGGAGATGGAGGAGGATGAGGAGAAAGAGGAGGAGAATGTTGGCGAGACAGAAGAGGGGAGCATTGCTCAGTCCTTCACTGTTTAGCATGTATGGGCAGAAGAAGAGGAGTTGGAGGAGTTGGAGGAGGAGGAAATGGACAGTCAGGCCAGTGAGGGGAGTGAATTCTTGCGAGTTGGGACTCTGGCGCATATGGCAGATTTCTTGCTAGGCTGCCTATCCCGTGACCCTCGCGTTCAAAGAATTTATTCCAGCACCGATTACTGGGTATTCACTCTCCTGGACCCACGGTACAAGCAAAATCTTTCCACTCTCATCCCTGGAGAGGAAAGGAGTGTGAGAATGCATGAATACCAGCAGGCCCTGGTGCACAAGCTGAAACAGTATTTCCCTTCTGACAGCGCTAGCAGCAGAGGGCGTACTTCTGCGGGACAAGTAGCGAGGGAGAGTAGGCGAGCAGGCAGCTTGTCCAGCACTGGCAGGGGTACGCTTTGCAAGGCCTTTGCCAGTTTTATGTCATCCCAGAAAGACACTGTCACCTGTCCCCAGTCTCGGCAGAGTAGTGCTGATCTTTCCAGAAAGATGGTGAGGGAGTACGTAGCTGACCATACCATTGTCCTAAATGATCACACAGCTCCCTACAACTACTGGGTTTCAAAGCTGGACATGTGGCACGAACTGGCACTGTACGCCTTGGAGGTTCTTGCCTGCCCTGCCGCTAGCGTGTTGTCTGAGCGGGTATTCAGTGCAGCTGGTGGCATCATCACTGATAAGCGTACATGCCTGTCGACTGACAACGCTGACAGGCTGACGCTTATCAAGATGAATAAAGCCTGGATTTCTCCAGATTTCCATTCTCCACCAGGTGAAAGAAGCTCAACCTAAATAATGTATGAACCCCTCCTCCTGATTTTTCTCCTTCCCCTCCTCTTTGTACACTAAAGCAGAGGAAACTGGCTATTTTTTGCCAGAGCCAACTGTGGCCAACTGTATTTAATTTTTCTGGAGGGCCACCTACCCGGTCCTCTGTTTTAAACAATTTTTGGGAGTGCCACATACAGGTACTCTATGTATTTAATTTTTCTGGAGGGCCACCCACCCGGTCCTCTGGTTTGAAAACTTTTTTGGACTGCCACATACAGGCACTCAATCTATTTTATTTTTCTGGAGGACCACCTACCTGCTCCTCTGGTTTGAAAACTTTTTTGGACTGCCACATACAGGCACTCAATTTATTTTATTTTTCTGGAGGACTAGCTACCTGCTCCTCTGGTTTGAAAACTTTTTTGGACTGCCACATACAGGCACTCAATCTATTTAATTTTTCTGGAGGACCACCTACCTGCTCCTCTGGTTTGAAAACTTTTTTGGACTGCCACATACAGGCACTATCCAAATTAAATTGTCTCCATAGCAGCCTCCACATGTTGTCTTTTTAGCTGGCTCGACACGTTGTCTCTAGAGATGAGCGAGTATACTCGTCCGAGCTTGATGCTCGTTCGAGTATTAAGGTACTCGAAACGGCTCGTTGCTCGGACGAGTATTTCCCCTGCTCGAGATCGAGCATTTAATTAAACAAACACAGTGAAGAACAATGAAGAATAGAATAAAAACAGTGAACACAGGATCATTTAAGTGAAAAACACAGTGAAGAACACAGTGAAGAATAGATTACAGATGTTCTGCACACCTGCTTACTTGTCGGAAGATACACGCGGAACGGCAGCAGGGAGACATCGCACAGCAGGGAGACATCGGGCGCAGCAGGGAGACATCTGGCGCAGCAGAGACACATCTGGCGCAGCAGAGACACATCGGGCGCAGCAGAGACACATCGGGCGCAGCAGAGACACATCGGGCGCAGCAGAGACACATCGGGCGCAGCAGGGAGACATCGCGCGCAGCAGGGAGACATCGCGCGCAGCAGGGAGACATCGCGCGCAGCAGGGAGACATCGGGCAGCAGGCAGACATCGGGCACCAGGGAGACATCGGGCACCAGGGAGACATCGGGGAGACTTCAGTGGAAGAAGAGGAGCGGATCCCGGGACAGCGTATCTCCTCTCCCGACAAGTAAGCAGATGTGCCGAACATCTGTAATCTATTCTTCACTGTGTTTTTCACTTAAATGATCCTGTGTTCACTGTTTTTATTCTATTCTTCACTGTTCTTCACATCTGCTAACTTGTCGGGAGATAATATACGCGCGGAACAGTGAAGAATAGATTGCAGATGTTTGCATACATCTGATCACTTATCAGAAGACATTCTTTTTCAATTAAATAACACATTTTATTCCCGAACCATGGTCCCTTTGAAAAATGCTCGAGTCTCCCATTGACTTCAATGGGGCTCGTTATTCGAGACGAGCACTCGAGCATCTGGAAAAGTTCGTCTCGAATAACGAGCACCCGAGCATTTTAGTGCTCGCTCATCTCTAGTTGTCTCCATTGCTACCTCCACACGTCATTGCCATAGCTGCCTCCAAAAGTCGTCCATATAGCTGCCTCCATACATGGTCCCCTTATCAAACGAGCTGTGTCAGGCAGAATTTTGGGTTGTTTTTATGGCTTCCACATCAAACTTGTTTACTTTGTCGCCACCCTGCTGTGTAATCCACAAAATATACTGGCAAACTTTTATCATTTACCGATATTATTTCAGCGCTTCTTGCACATCTGTTTACATTCCCCTCACCCGCCATAACCCAAACTTATAAGAACGCTACTACACTTGATCTTATACAAAAGGTTCTTAGAAGTGCTGTTTGGGGAGTAGCCTAGAGACAGGGGCTTGGATTGGCGAAAGCTCGCCTGGTAGCGGAGCGCCAGCTCCATCTCAAGATCCAACTAACATAGTTTTAACTGCAGCACCTTTAATCTACTACTAGTTCACTGCCTCCATACATGGTCCCCTCATCAAACGAGCTGTGTCAGGCAGAATTTTCAGGTGTTTCACCAGATACATAGTGGAACTCGGCCCATCTGTCGCCGCCATGCTGGAGACCTGAAGTTGCAATCATAGCAGAGCAATATGGATGCCCCATACTGTCGCTCTTAATCATGGAACCATTTCTGTAAAAACAATTAAAAATAGAACCACTATGCTATTCCATTATTCCTAGGTGAAATATTTAAACGACCCGGCCTGCTTTGAAAATTATAATTTTTTCAAAGTAAACGCTTCTGGCCCCCAGGCCCATTTTGGGTGGGGAGGAGCCGAGAGACAGGGGCTTGGACAGGCGAAAGCTCGCCTGGCAGCGGACCACCAGCTCCATCCCAAGATTAGGCAGCCTCAGATGCATCCATGCATGCTGCTCCTGCTGTTTCCTGTCCATTTTTCCTCCACGATCCTCCACAGCGTCCACCAATGTCTCATTTCAACTCTCTATACCCCAGACGCTGGAGCATGAGAGGATATGCAGCACATCATTCCCTTATCAAACAAGCTGTGTCAGGCAGAATTTTCAGGTGTTTCACCAGTTACATAGTGGAACTCGGCCCATCTGTCGCCGCCATGCTGGAGACCTGAAGTTGCAATCATAGCAGCGCAATATGAATGCCCCATACTGTCGCTCTTAATCATGGAAGTCGTCTCCATGGCTGCCTCCACATGTCGTCCCCCTATCAAAAGAGCTGTGTCAGGCTCATTTTTCGGGTGTTTCACCAGATACGTTATGGAACTTGGTCACTATGTCGACACCATGCTGTGTTATCAACTAAATATACCGTCAACCTTTTGTTCACATAGGAAATCATTTCAGCGCTTCTTGCTCACCTTCTTTGGTTCCTCTATGCCACCCATTGGTTTGAAGCCTGAGTCCATTTAGGGTATGTCGCCATGACACTCTCTAGCCTGCTGCTGCTGCCGCTGCCTCTGCGTGCCGTCCCCTATAGTGTCAGGGTCAATTATTGCATGTTTTAGATGCTATCTAGCCTCATTCGGTCACTCTGTCATTGCCATGCTGTTGCCCATAATTTTGGCATAATGGTGCGATTAAGCAGCCTCAGAGGCATCCATGCATGCTGCCCCTGCTGTTTCCTGTCCATTTCCATGGTGTTTCCATCCTTTTCTGAGGTTCGCAGGTGCTTGGCCAAGCTTCCCTGTGCAGATCCTTGGTCCCCTTGAAAAATGCTCGAGTCTCCCATTGACTTCAATGGGGCTCGTTATTCGAGACGAGCACTCAAGCATCGGAAAAAGTTCGTCTCGAATAACGAGTACCCGAGCATTTTAGTGCTCGCCCATCTCTAGTTAAAAACATGAATATTAGTTGATATTATCCCTTCTCAAAATGTAATAACAAATAAAGTGAATATTTCCATTATCTGTGAGGTGCAGCAGCTCCTGTGTGCAGTGGATTCTGCCTGTATCCTGATGGCTAAGAATCTGGAGGGGGGGGGGTTATTTCAGGGGGCTGTATCTCTGGCCCTGTGACACGTACACTCACCGGCCACTTTATTAGGTACACCATGCTAGTAACGGGTTGGACCCCCTTTTGCCTTCAGAACTGCCTCAATTCTTCATGGCATAGATTCAACAAGGTGCTGGAAGCATTCCTCAGAGATTTTGGTCCATATTGACATGATGGCATCACACAGTTGCCGCAGATTTGTCGGCTGCACATCCATTATTCGAATCTCCCGTTCCACCACATCCCAAAGATGCTCTATTGGATTGAGATCTGGTGACTGTGGAGGCCATTTGAGTACAGTGACCTCATTGTCATGTTCAAGAAACCAGTCTGAGATGATTCCAGCTTTATGACATGGCGCATTATCCTGCTGAAAGTAGCTATCAGATGTTGGGTACATTGTGGTCATAAAGGGATGGGCATGGTCAGCAACAATACTCAGGTAGGCTGTGGCGTTGCAGTATGCTCAATTGGTACCAAGGGGCCCAAAGAGTGCCAAGAAAATATTCCCCGCACCATGACACCACCACCACCACCAGCTTGAACCGTTGATACAAGGCAGGATGGATCCATGCTTTCATGTTGTTGACGCCAAATTCTGACCCTACCATCCGAATGTCACAGCGGAAATCGAGACTCAGCAGACCAGACAACGTTTTTCCAATCTTCTACTGTCCAATTTCGATGAGCTTGTGCAAATTGTAGCCTCAGTTTCCTGTTCTTAGCTGAAAGGAGTGGCACCCGGTGTGGTCTTCTGGTGCTGTAGCCCATCTGCCTAAAAGTTCAACGTACTGTGCATTCAGAGATGCTCTTCAGCCTACCTTGGTTGTAACAGGTGGTGATTTAAGTCACTGTTGCCTTTCTATCAGCTCAAACCAGTCTGCCCATTCTCCTCTGACCTCTGGCATCAACAAGGCATTTCCGCCCACAGAACTGCCGCTCACTGGATGTTTTTTTATTTTTCGGACCATTCTCTATAAACCCTAGAGATGGTTGTATGTGAAAATCCCAGTAGATTAGCAGTTTCTGAAATACTCAGACCACCCCTTCTGGCACCACCAACCATGCACGTTCAAAGGCACTCAAATCACCTTTCTTCCCCATACTGATGCTCGGTTTGAACTGCAGGAGATTGTCTTGACTAGAGATGAGCGAACATGCTCGTCCGAGCTTGATGCTCGGTCGAGCATTAGGGTACTCGAAACTGCTCGTTGCTCGGACGAATACTTCGCCCGCTCGAGAAAATGGCAGCTCCCGCCGTTTTGCTTTTTGGCGGCCAGAAACAGAGCCAATCACAAGCCAGGAGACTCTGCACTCCACCCAGCATGACGTGGTACCCTTACACGTCGATAGCAGTGGTTGGCTGCCCAGATCAGGTGACCCTGGGATAGACTAGCCGCTGCCCGCGCTGCTCGGATCATTCTGTGTCTGGATGCCGCTAGGGAGAGAGCTGCTGCTGGTCAGGGAAAGCGTTAGGGTGTTCTATTAGCTTACTGTTAGGCAGGAGTGATTCTCCAAGAACCCAACAGCCCTTCTTAGGGCTACAATAACGTTCTACTTTTTTTATTTTAATTTGCATCTAGTACCATTTTGTGAGGAATTAGCAGGGGGACTTGCTACCGTTGTGTTTAGCTCTTAGTGACGCACATATCCATAGCAAAGACCGAAGTGGGAAAATTTAGTAGGGGTTGGATTTCAATTAGGCACTAACTCAGTGTCATCTCATCTGGCATAGTAGTGTGCTTTGATACTTGGCTAGAAAATAGCCATAGGAGAATACAAAGAGCTTACTTACGCCTACAGTAGCGTTCTATATATTTGATTTCTGGTTGATCTGCTGGTGGCTGTACTTTCTGCAGTGCATGTACTAGCCAATTCTGAGCAATTTGTAGTGAGACTTGCGACCGCTGTGTTCTGCGCTTAGTGACGCACATATCCATAGCAAAGACCGAAGTGGGAAAATTTAGTAGGGGTTGGATTTCAATTAGGCACTAACTCAGTGTCATCTCATCTGGCATAGTAGTGTGCTTTGATACTTGGCTAGAAAATAGCCATAGGAGAATACAAAGAGCTTACTTACGCCTACAGTAGCGTTCTATATATTTGATTTCTGGTTGATCTGCTGGTGGCTGTACTTTCTGCAGTGCATGTACTAGCCAATTCTGAGCAATTTGTAGTGAGACTTGCGACCGCTGTGTTCTGCGCTTAGTGACGCACATATCCATAGCAAAGACCGAAGTGGGAAAATTTAGTAGGGGTTGGATTTCAATTAGGCACTAACTCAGTGTCATCTCATCTGGCATAGTAGTGTGCTTTGATACTTGGCTAGAAAATAGCCATAGGAGAATACAAAGAGCTTACTTACGCCTACAGTAGCGTTCTATATATTTGATTTCTGGTTGATCTGCTGGTGGCTGTACTTTCTGCAGTGCATGTACTAGCCAATTCTGAGCAATTTGTAGTGAGACTTGCGACCGCTGTGTTCTGCGCTTAGTGACGCACATATCCATAGCAAAGACCGAAGTGGGAAAATTTAGTAAGGGTTGGATTTCAATTAGGCACTAACTCAGTGTCATCTCATCTGGCATAGTAGTGTGCTTTGATACTTGGCTAGAAAATAGCCATAGGAGAATACAAAGAGCTTACTTACGCCTACAGTAGCGTTCTATATATTTGATTTCTGGTTGATCTGCTGGTGGCTGTACTTTCTGCAGTGCATGTACTAGCCAATTCTGAGCAATTTGTAGTGAGACTTGCGACCGCTGTGTTCTGCGCTTAGTGACGCACATATCCATAGCAAAGACCGAAGTGGGAAAATTTAGTAGGGGTTGGATTTCAATTAGGCACTAACTCAGTGTCATCTCATCTGGCATAGTAGTGTGCTTTGATACTTGGCTAGAAAATAGCCATAGCAATAGGATAGCATTGTTTGGTTTTAAAAACTCAAAAAAAAACAAAAAACACAAAAAAAATCAAAAAACACAAAAAAACCCAAAAAACACAAAAAAAAAGTTAAAAAAAAAATAAAGTTATAACTCTCATTTTAAAAATGTTTAACCCGAGGGCTAGGGGTAGAGGACGAGGGCGGGGACGTGGGCGTCCAACTACTGCAGGGGTCAGAGGCCGTGGTCCTGGGCGGGGTGAGACACCACCTGCTGATGAGGGAGCAGGGGAACGCCGCAGAGCTACACTCCCTAGGTTCATGTCTGAAGTTACTGGGACTCGTGGTAGAGCACTGTTGAGGCCAGAACAGTGCGAACAGGTGATGTCGTGGATTGCTGACAATGCTTCGAGCAATTTGTCCACCACCAGTCAGTCTTCCACGCAGTCCACCCATGTCACCGAAATCGCCACTCCTCCAGCTCCTGCACCTCAGCCTCCTCCCCCCCAGTCTGCCCCCTCCCAGGAAAATTTGGCATTTGAACCGGCATACTCTGAGGAACTGTTTTCTGGACCCTTCCCACAGTCACAAACCACTTGTCCGGTTGCTGCTGAGCAATTTTCCGATGCCCAGGTTTTCCACCAGTCACAGTCTGTGGGTGATGATGACCTTCTTGACGTAGTGGAAGTGTGTAAAGAGGTGTCCGACGATGAGGAGACACGGTTGTCAGACAGTGGGGAAGTTGTTGTCAGGGCAGGAAGTCCGAGGGGGGAGCAGACTGAGGGATCGGAGGATGATGAGGTGACAGACCCAAGCTGGGTTGAGAGGCCGGGTGAACACAGTGCTTCTGAGACGGAGGAGAGTCCTCGACCAGAACAGGTTGGAAGAGGCAGTGGTGGGGCCAGACGGAGAGGCAGGGCCAGAGCTGGTGCATCAGCGCCAAATGTGTCAACTAGTGAAGCTCCCGTGGCGAGGGCTCTTGCGGCGAGGGCTAGATCTTCAGAAGTCTGGAGGTTCTTTAAGGAAACACCGGATGACCGACGGACTGTGGTGTGCAACATTTGCCAAACCAGGATCAGCAGGGGTTCCACCACTACTAGCTTAACTACCACCAGTATGCGCAGGCATATGAATGCTAAACACCCCACTCAGTGGCAACAAGCCCGTTCACCTCCGGCCGTGCACACCACTGCTCCTTCCCCTGTGTCAGCTGATAGTCAGCCCCCTGCCCAGGACCCTGCCACAAAAACCCCATCGTCGCCTCCACGATCCTCCACAGCATCCACCAGCGTTCAGCTCTCCATACCCCAGACGCTGGAGCGGAAACGCAAATATAGTGCAACCCACCCGCACGCCCAAGCCCTTAATGTCCACATCTCCAGATTGCTTAGCCTGGAGATGCTGCCCTATAGGCTAGTAGAGACCGAGGCCTTTCGCAACCTCATGGCGGCGGCCGCCCCTCGGTATTCGGTCCCCAGCCGCCACTACTTTTCCCGATGTGCCGTCCCAGCCCTGCACCAGCACGTGTCAGACAACATCATCCGTGCCCTGACCAACGCCGTTTCTGACAAGGTCCACCTGACCACGGACACGTGGACGAGTGCTGCCGGGCAGGGCCACTATATATCGCTGACGGCACATTGGGTTAACTTGGTGGAGGCTGGGACCGAGTCTGACCCTGGGGCTGCTCATATACTGCCGACGCCGAGGATTGCGGGGCCTACCTCGGTCCAGGTGTTTCAGGCCTACTATGCCTCCTCCTCCTCCCACCCCACCTCCACCTCCTCCTCCGAACTACCATCCGTGGGCACGGCGCCATCAGTCGGTAGCTCTACGCACAGCAGCAGTGCCGTCGCTAAGCGACAGCAGGCGGTGCTCAAACTGCTGAGCCTAGGCGACAAAAGGCACACCGCCCAAGAGCTATTACAGGGCATCACGGCGCAGACTGATCTGTGGCTGGCACCGCTGAACCTGAAGCCAGGCATGGTTGTGTGTGACAACGGCCGTAACCTGGTGGCGGCTCTGCAACTCGGCAGACTGACACATGTGCCATGCCTGGCCCATGTGTTAAATCTCATAGTTCAGCGTTTCCTCAAGACATACCCCAATCTGTCTGATTTGCTCACGAAGGTGCGCCGCATCTGTGCGCATTTCAGGAAGTCCAGCCCAGATGCTGCCACTCTCAGGGCAGCGCAGCGCCGCCTCCAACTGCCCGCTCACCGACTGTTGTGCGACGTGCCCACGAGGTGGAATTCAACACTGACCATGTTATCCAGAGTTTACCAGCAGCGCAGAGCGATTGTAGACTGCCAGATGTCAACTTCCACCAGAAGTGGTAGTCAGGTCAGTCAGCTTTCTCAAGTCTACAATGAGGAGTGGACGTGGATGTCTGATATCTGTCAGGTGCTGAGTAACTTTGAGGAGTCAACACAGATGGTCAGTGGCGATGCCGCCATCATCAGCCTCACCATCCCGCTGCTTGGCCTGTTGAAAAACTCTCTGATCAGCATGAAGTCGGAAGCTTTGCGCTCGTCACAAGAGACGGGGGAAGAAGATTCCCTTGTTGATAGCCAAAGCACCCTTAGGTCTGTTTCTCAGCGCATATCGGAGGAGGTGGAGGTGGAGGAGGATGAGGAGGAAGAGGAGGAGAATGTTGGCGAGACACAAGAGGGGACCATTGTTGAGTCCTTCACTGTTCAGCGTGTATGGGCAGAAGAAGAGGAGTTGGAGGAGTTGGAGGAGGAGGAAATGGACAGTCAGGCCAGTGAGGGGAGTGAATTCTTACGCGTTGGTACTCTGGCGCATATGGCAGATTTCATGCTAGGCTGCCTATCCCGTGACCCTCGCGTTCAAAGAATTTATTCCAGCACCGATTACTGGGTGTTCACTCTCCTGGACCCACGGTACAAGAAAAATCTTTCCACTCTCATCCCTGCAGAGGAAAGGAGTGTGAGAATGCATGAATACCAGCAGGCCCTGGTGCACAAGCTGAAACAGTATTTCCCTTCTGACAGCGCTAGCGGCAGAGTGCGTAGTTCTGCGGGACAAGTAGCGAGGGAGAGTAGGCGAGCAGGCAGCTTGTCCAGCACTGGCAAGGGTACGCTTTACAAGGCTTTTGCCAGCTTTATGTCACCCCAGCAAGACACTGTCACCTGTCCCCAGTCTCGGCAGAGTAGGGCTGATCTTTACAGAAAGATGGTGAGGGAGTACGTAGCTGACCATACCATCGTCCTAAATGATCACACAGCTCCCTACAACTACTGGGTTTCAAAGCTGGACATGTGGCACGAACTGGCGCTGTACGCCTTGGAGGTTCTTGCCTGCCCTGCCGCTAGCGTCTTGTCCGAGCGGGTTTTCAGTGCAGCTGGTGGCATCATCACAGATAAGCGTACACGCCTGTCGACTGACAGCGCTGACAGGCTGACGCTTATTAAAATGAATAAAGGCTGGATTTCTCAGAATTTCCAATCTCCACCAGGTGAAGGAAGCTCAACCTGAATAATTGATCCACTCCTCCTCCTCCTCATTTTCCTCCTTCTCCTCCTCTTTGTACAGTAAAGCAGAGGAAACTGGCTATTTTTTGACAGGGCCCACTGGCTCTTGCTATAGTACTTTATGCATTTAATTTTTCTGGAGGGCCACCTACCCGGTCCTCTGTTTGAAACAATTTTTGTGAGTGCCACATACAGGCACTCAATCTATTCCATTTTTCTGGAGGGCCACCTACCCGGTCCTCTGTTTTAAAAAATTTTTGGGACTGCCACATACAGGCACTCAATCTATTCCATTTTACTGGAGGGCCACCTACCTGCTCCTCTGGTTTGAAATTTTTTTGGGACTGCCACATACAGGCACTCAATCTATTCCATTTTTCTGGAGGGACACCTACCTGCTCCTCTGGTTTGAAAACTTTTTGGGACTGCCACATACAGGCACTCAATCTATTCCATTTTACTGGAGGGCCACCTACCTGCTCCTCTGGTTTGAAACATTTTTGGGACTGCCACATACAGGCACTCAATCTATTCCATTTTTCTGGAGGGACACCTACCTGCTCCTCTGGTTTGAAAACTTTTTGGGACTGCCACATACAGGCACTCAATCTATTCCATTTTTCTGGAGGGCCACCTACCTGCTCCTCTGGTTTGAAACATTTTTGGGACTGCCACATACAGGCACTCAATCTATTCCATTTTTCTGGAGGGACACCTACCTGCTCCTCTGGTTTGAAAACTTTTTGGGACTGCCACATACAGGCACTCAATCTATTCCATTTTTCTGGAGGGCCACCTACCTGCTCCTCTGGTTTGAAAACTTTTTGGGACTGCCACATACATGCACTCAATCTATTCCATTTTTCTGGAGGGCCACCTACCTGCTCCTCTGGTTTGAAAACTTTTTGGGACTGCCACATACAGGCACTATCCAAATTAAATTGTCTCCATAGCAGCCTCCACACGTTGTCTCCATTGCTACCTCCAAAAGTCGTCCATATAGCTGCCTCCATACATCCTCCCCTTATCAAACGAGGTGTGTCAGGCAGAAATTTGGGTTGTTTTCATGGATTCCACATCAAAGTTGTTAACTTTGTCGCCACCCTGCTGTGTTATCCACAAAATATACTGGCAAACTTTTATGATTAACCGATATTATTTCAGCGCTTCTTGCGCAGCTGTTTACATTCCCCTCACCCGCCATATCCCAAACTTATAAGAACGCTACTACACTTGATCTTATACAAAAGGTTCTTAGAAGTGCTGTTTGGGGAGTAGCCTAGAGACAGGGGCTTGGATTGGCGAAAGCTCGCCTGGCTTCAGAGCGCCAGCTCCATCCCAAGATCCAACTAACATAGTTTTAACTGCAGCACCTTTAATCTACTACTAGTTCACTGCCTCCATACATGGTCCCCTTATCAAACGAGCTGTGTCAGGCAGAATTTTGGGTTGTTTTCATGGCTTCCATGTTAACTTTGTCGCCACCCTGCTGTGTAATCCACAAAATATACTGGCAAACTTTTATCATGTACCGATATTATTTGAGCGCTTCTTGCTCACCTCCTTTGGTTCCTCTCTGCCACCCATTGGTTTGAAGCCTGAGTCCATTTAGGGTATGTCGCCATGCCACTCTCTAGCCTGCCGCTGCTGCCGCTGCCTCTGCATGCCGTCCCCTATAGTGTCAGGGTCAATTATTGGATGTTTTAGATGCTATCTAGCTTCATTCTGTCACTCTGTCATGGCCATGCTGTTGCCCATAATTTTGGCATAATGTTGCGATTATGCAGCCTCAGAGGCATCCATGCATGCTGCCCCTGCTGTTTCCTGTCCATTTCCGTGGTGTTTCCATCCTTTTCTGAGGTTCCCAGGTGTTTGGCCAAGCTTCCCTGTGCAGAGCCTTGGTCCCCTTGAAAAATGCTCGAGTCTCCCATTGACTTCAATGGGGTTCGTTATTCGAGACGAGCACTCGAGCATCGGGAAAAGTTCGTCTCGAATAACGAGTACCCGAGCATTTTAGTGTTCGCTCATCTCTAGTCTTGACCATGTCTACATGCCTAAATGCACTGAGTTGCCGCCATGTGATTGACTGATTAGAAATGAAGTGTTAACGAGCAGTTGGACAGGTGTACCTAATAAAGTGGCCGGTGAGTGTAGAACCTCACTACTTTTTTTCTATGAAAGAAGAGAGTCTCCTCTTTTATAAATTTATAAATTTATAAAAGCATCTAAATTTATGTTTCTAAGTGTCAGGAAAATGGAGATATTAACTGTTAAACTGCCATTGGGAGTGATTTTTATATATAAAAATGGCACCTGATATTCTCACTTTAAACCTGAATATCTCTGGATCTCTGGCACCTAGAAACAAAATTCAAGATTCATTTGAAAGAAGAGATTCTCCCCTTTCAAGGGGCCCTGGGCAATTGCCCACTTTGCCTACTCATAGAGCCAGCCCTGCATCTACTTATCTATTTACCTGTATGTTTACCGGACTTTCCTCAGTCAATCCACCTTCATTGAGAAGTAGGTCTATTTAAGCCCTCCGCACATGCAGACATGAGCTGATTGCCTGGTTTTATTATAAAGTAATCTATATGGATAGTTTTTGATATATATATATATATAGTTTTTTTTATATATATTACTTATTATTATATATACATTTTTTAATAATTTTTATGCATTATCTGTCTCCTCCACCTCCAATGTGATCACCTATCACCTCAGAGGAGGCCATAAGAGTATCTGTTTATTTATTGTATTATCCCCGAATGTATCATTTTCTAACTTATATGATCTTTTTTAAGCCTATGTTTTATTCCTTTTGGTATATCGATCCTCTGCATCATATTCTCTTTTTTAACTTATAATCAATATTAAAATGAATTCATTCGTGTATTGTATTAGACCTGAGGAAGCACTGTGTAGTGCGAAACACATTGTCCAAAAAATCTCTGAATAAAAAGAAACCTTTTAGCCCCGAGGACCAGCGCCATCCAGACGTCTCATTTTTTACACATAGGGAGGTACAACCCGTGACCTACCCTCCAGCCCACACACTTCAATGTTGAGGCCAGGTCTCTCATGAAAGATGTAAACTGTTCTTTTTATATACCCTCTACTGCAGGAAGGAGTAGATACATTTCAGCACAAACAAGGACAAAGAATTCTCCCATTGACTTACATTTAATCCCCAAAATATTCTATGGCAACAAGTTTCTAAAGAGGTAAACAAGTCTACAGACAGCACCTGTCAGTCTATCTGCTTTAGCAGTAAGCAAATCTTTTCCCCTCCCAAACAATTTCTACTATAACTGTGGGAAATAACTTCTCTTAAGAGATGTGCAGTCAGAAAATGTTTTTCTCATTATTAATTAACCTTTTCTACAGGTTTATACTAGTAATAAGGGTAAAAATGAAATGTGTAGGAGTAGGTTCCTTTTAATATACTTTGTGGTTAATGGGTGACTGGTGTGGTTGCAGGCTCTAGCCCTAGAGTGGGCACTTGCCAGGGGGTCCAGCTAGTTAGGTAATTTGTTATGTTTAGAGAAAAATGGTCTCATGACCAGAGGAAAAATAACGGGTCCAATAGATTTTACGGTTAAGACCTTTTATTGCTGAGGCTATGTGTTTCAACGCCAGAACGCCTTCTTTGTCTGTCCAGAAAAATAATAGCACCAGATACTGAATCTCAGTATTCTGCTGCTATTGCATTTCTGCCCTGATGAAGACGCTGTTTGCCTCACCGATAAAAGAGCTTCACCATACGCTGTACTGGACCCATTACTTTTCCTCTGGCAATGTTCTATCATGAGCCCATTTTTCTCCATACTTAACCAATTACAGGTCTATATAGACACCGTACTAGTATACAGAATGTATATCACACAATACTAGAGCTTAATGTGAAATTATGGTTTAATTATGGGAAATATTCAAATGTCCACAAATGTCTAAAGTCCAATGCTCCTCTGCTCCAGGGCACTGCATAAGTCAATGGAAAGCTTATATGCATATTCCTTTCCCAGAATCCATAGTGGAGTAAGCAGGGCCTATAGTTCCCCATACAACCCCCATTCCCTAGTCATACTTGTTAAAGATAGAGCAGTGTCACATTATAAGACATAGAGCATGTAAAGGGTTAATTATGTTTGTTTAATGACATCAGAATGTTCTCATATGACATCATAAGAATCTACATGATTCTGATCCTGGCAACCGTGTTCAGTGTTCCATTGGCGACTGTTGGTTACAGACGTGCGTTTTAAGTGTGCAATTTTGCAAACATGGGATCTTCAAAAAAAATTAAAGAAGATCCAAATGGAGGTAAGAAGAGGAGTAGGGAGGCACTCTTATCATCAGAGCCCCCAAAGAAGAAGCCTTGCCCAGAGAGGGAGCAAGGCGAAGAGGCTGAAAAAGCCCTAAAAAGCAGAAAAAGGCCAGTAAGTCCTTTTACTGGTCCTTCTCAGAAGAGGATGAGATGCAGGTCAAAGGCTGAGGAAGAGAAGGAGCCCAAGCCTGGACCTAGCAAAGTGACCCCCCCTGATAGTGGGGCTACCATGAATACGAAAAGATATTCAGGAGGAGAGGTCATAGGACAGGGCACCTTTGGACAAGTGGTGAAAGTCTGGGATAAAATAAAAAAAACATCTCTTGCCATAAAGATTGTTTCCAGAGGACCCTCATTTGTGGCTGAGATGGCCCTACTCCTGGAGAAGGAGATCATGGAAATAGCAGTAGGGAGCCCATTCCTAATACACAGCCATATGTCCTTCACCACCAAAAAACACTACTATTTTGTGATGGATTTTGCCTCTGGTGGTGATTTACTAACTTATCTTAAAACCAGCGGACGTCTCCCTAAATCAAGTGTCCAATTTTACGCAGCAGAGATCACCTCCGCCATCCAATTCCTGCATGGAAAAGGATATATCCACAGGGATATAAAACCCTCAAATATCCTTATTGCCAGCTCTGGACATGTGAAACTGGCAGATTTTGGCCTGGCAGTGAAGAGAACACAAGATATTTGGGGAAATGCTGGTACTCCCGGATACGTAGCTCCAGAGGTTCTTCGCGGAGGAGCTTACAATTTAGCAGCGGACTGGTATTCTTTTGGGGTTGTGCTCTTCCAGCTGGCCACAAGACTCCACTGCTCCCAGTGTATTCCATCAGCTTTCCCATCCAAAGGCCTTCATAGAGATACTGCAAATATCATCAAGGAGCTGCTGGATGACAATCCCAATACACGATTAGGACTCAACGGTTGTATTAGATCTCATCCATTTTTTAAGGGCATCAATTGGGAAGACCTGGAGCAGCTGCGTATAACACCACCATATATCCCCGGAGAATCAAAATCCTGAATATCATCCAGAAAGGAGGCGGCACGGTGAGTATTCAGTCTTATAAAGTATAGTAAGTTACATCTGCCAGACCTTGTTATAGGGATATTTATCTAATACAAGTTATCCACCATCCAATTAGTAGGAATATATTGTTTGATCAGTGGTGGTCTCTCGCTGATACCCCAGTGATATCTTCACCAGAAATGAATGGACCAGTAATGCACAGACACAACTTACTGCTCCATTCATACACAGTACAGGAGATGATTGGAGAAGGTCCCAATGGTAGATTACCACTGATCAGACACTTTCCTCCATCCTGTGGAGTGGGGATAAGTTGTAGTAACCAGGATACTCATGTAATACCTAGTGGTTAGATACAGGAGAGATGTAGTATTACACTATTAAACTTGTGAAGTTTTTTGTATAATATTTAGTGATATTTATGTGATATTTACTGTTGTTCTTCTATTTTTTCCTATCTTTTTTCACACTAACATATGCCCCCTTGTACTATACGGCCGGCTGGAGAAGAGGGGGAAGGGGGGGGCGAGTGCTCCTCACCCTTCCTCTCTCCATTGGAAGTCGTGCAGCTGCACTATACATACAACAAAAAGCAGAGCATGTTCTATGTTTTTTTTGGCTGCAGCACAGTGCGGTGACACACGTTGTGCTCCCCATACCGTGCCTGTGCGCTATGGGGGCTGTATGCTTGCTGTCGCTCATATGGATAGCTTATGGCCATCATAAAGGTTTGTGTGAAAGGGCCTTACTATGTTTTGTTCATTGTTCTTAACCATGTTACAACTTCTGGAGAACATTGGTAATTTCAGCGTTAGCCAGTAACATTACTTCCATATGAAGTTTCTATTGTAACACAACATTAACCTGTAAACATGTAACTGCTCTTTTACGTTTCCTTCTCACTAAGAAAATTATACTCCTTATAATAAAGTATTTATGTTTTTTAAGGGAGTTGTGAGGATTGCAGCGTCCTAGGCTGGACCCCAGCGACATGAAGTCCCTGGATTACAACCTAGAACAGGACTTGGATGTAGCCCCCTGACCTGACCACTTCTGGATCCCTACTGGGTCACATTCATGATTAGTTTTGGTCTTTTGGCAACTGAACCATAAGGTAAGTTTCTTTTCAATGAAATAGCTATAGCTGTATTATAGTCTGATGTGTATATAATATGAGGTGTATATAGTCTGATGTGTATATAGTCTGATGTGTATATAGTATGAGGTGTTTATAGTCTGATGTGTATATAACATGATGTGTATATGATATGATGTGTATATAGTATGATGTGTATATAACATGATGTGTATATGATATGATGTGTATATAGTCTGATGTGTAAATAGTCTGATGTGTATATAATATGATGTGTATATAGTCTGATGTGTATATAATATGATGTGCATATAATATGATGTGTATATAGTCTGATGTGTATATAGTATGATGTGTATATAATATGATGCGTATATAGTCTGATGTGTATATAGTCTGATGTGTATATAATATGATGTGTATATAGTCTGATGTGTATATAATATGATGTGTATATAGTCTGATGTGTATATAATATGATGTGTATATAGTCTGATGTGTATATAGTCTGATGTGTATATAATATGATGTGTATATAGTCTGATGTGTATATAATATGATGTGTATATAATATGAGGTGTATATAGTCTGATGTGTATATAATATGATGTGTATATAGTCTGATGTGTATATGATATGATGTGTATATAGTATGATGTGTATATAGTCTGATGTGTATATAATATGATGTGTATATAATATGATGTGTATATAATATGATGTGTATATAATATGATGTGTATATAATATGATGTGTATATGATATGATGTGTATATAGTATGATGTGTATATAATATGATGTGTATATAGTCTGATGTGTATATAATATGATGTGTATATAGTCTGATGTGTATATGATATGATGTGTATATAGTCTGATGTGTATATAACATGATGTGTTGCTGGACCTGTTACATTTTAATTCTGTGTTTGGGACAATAAAGTATAAATGTATGTTTCTTTGTAGCCTATAGACAGAGGATGTAAAGCAGATGGCAGATGCTTTTGGATTGGAATCACCGAGTTGTGGGGCCTGACTGAGCGCGGAGATGGTACAAGCTTCTGAGCTTCGTCTGAAGACCTCTATAGTGACCACACAAGCCGACCTCAGAGTGTCACTGTGACACCTCCATCACCCCTCGCTACACACAACTCAGTCTACAGGAAAACAGAAGCTGAATCTTCTCTAAAACAGCTGCCCGGCTTTTACCCGCATCAATGTAAACTGCGGAGACAACGGGAAGGCTTCACCTTGGCATTAAAGCCTTTCAGTCCAATCTCCTCTGATAACAATGGCTTTATCCGCATAACAATAACCAGAGGAAGAGAACGTTACTGCTCTTGTTTTAGTTTCTGAATAAATACTTTGGTTATTAGCGGAATCTGTGGTCAGGATATTTCTATATTCTCCAGCTCATTCCTTCTGATAATATGTCCTTGTATGTCCTGTGTTGTATAGCATAGAGTACACACTACATGAAGAGGGGGCGCTACATGAAGAGGGGGTGCTACATGAAGAGGGGGTGCTACATGAAGAGGGGGCGCTACATGAAGAGGGGGCGCTACATGAAGAGAGGGCGCTACATGAAGAGGGGGCGCTACATGAAGAGGGTGCGCTACATGAAGAGGGGGTGCTACATGTAGAGGGGGCGCTACATGAAGAGGGGGTGCTACATGAAGAGGGGGCGCTACATGAAGAGAGGGCGCTACATGAAGAGGGGGCGCTACCAGCCAGTAATTGTGCCCCTCTACCCTCTCCTAAGAAGCTGCCACTCACTGCTTACAGTATATTACACATGTCACTGACCCCCTTCTGAGCGGTGCCCGGGCACTACTACACACAGGATGGCGCTGGAAGGAGACATCTATGTCCGTTGTGTAGGGACAGGATTTCTGTCTATGGGAATCCTGGATCGCTGCTACATTACATTCAGAGTTGTCAGATTCTCTGCTGAGTGACCGCGGTGCGAGGTTTTGCGCCCCACAGATTAACTATTGATGACCTTTCCTATAGTTTAGGTCCAGAAAACTCTTTGGCACAATATGTCAACTGTATGTCTGTTTTGCAGATCCATGAAAAAAAAGTTAGGCAGATAAGTGATGTCAGGAGCTTGTCCCAACTCCTTGGACATTCACACGATTGTGTTACCTAGAAACTGATTTGCAAATACGGATGACACCTTGGGAGGAATTCATTAAGACTGAAGTTTAGAACGTCATTCTTAAAATCCCCCCCCCCTGCTGACGGTGAGGCATTCAGATCCACTAAGACGATCCGGCCTCCTAGTGAATATCACTGCAACCTCTGCCCTTTCTGACCTGTAGATCAGATCTAAACTGGGGACAGGGGACTCCTCTGCTGTGTACATGAGCCATAGCAATACATGGAGTCCTGAGACAGCCGAAACAACCACGATGGGAAGGTTGTTGCATTGGGTCAGGTTTTAGGTGGAGCCCATGGATTTCTTTGTCCCATTATTACCATGTGGTTGCTATCTCCCCTACAACTCTCTATCCAGCTAAGGCTTGGATCAGGGGAAACCTGCGCTAATAATGAGACCATATGTGGTTCATAGTAATAGATATATATCTGCCATTGTTTGGATGATTATTGCTTTATACCACTGTGGATGGTGATTATCAAAATCAAGCATAATAAACCCAAGGACATTTACTCATAGATCCAGGCACTGTGACTGTGGTAATATTCTTATATGTGTTATCCATGGTCTCCTTCCTTCTAAAATCAACTTTTACAACAATACTAATGCTTTTGGGAGTGTTACCAGTGCCCCTCTGTGCTGCAGATTCACAGACTGTTTCGCTGTGCTGGAGCACTTCCCCCTCCCACTGTGCCTTTGAAGCTTCAGTGGGTTACAGTGGGTTACTGTCCCTGTAAAAAGTCGCCAGCTGCATTTATTTCTACGTAGAATAAACGCTGCGCAGCAGTCAGCCCGATACATCAAGAGGCGGCAGTGCCGGCATATGATAAATATCCCCCATTCTCTAGTAATCTAAGTATCAACCTATTTATTTATACATTTCTATACTCTGCTATGTACTTATGTAGTCACATTGTTACATACATATGGTTACATTTGTACACATAAATAATTATACAATTATCTGATTTAAATGTTATAACATTTCATACATCTCCAAACCTTTTCTTTTGGATTAATTTATTGAATTATTTACTGAACATTTACTCATCAGCTACTTATCCTACCACTAGTATCTAAGTTTTCTAGCGTATATATCAAATTATCTTAAATCTTGCGCACCTTGTATGTGCTGTCATTTATACATGTTTTAGTACAGGCGGTCCCCTACTTAAGAACACCTGACTTACAGACGACCCCTAGTTACAAACGGACCTCTGGTGATTAGTAAGTTACTGTACTTTATCCTTAGGCTACAATAAACAGCTATAACAGTTATCACAGGTGTTTGTAATGAAGATTTATTGTTAATCCTGGTTCTTATGACAATCCAACATTTTTAAAATCGAATTGTCACAGAGACCAAAATTTTTTTTTACTGGGGTTACAATTGTATAATATACAGTCCCGACTTACATACAAATTCAACTTAAGAACAAACCTAAAGAACCTATCTTGTACGTAACCCGGGGACTGCCTGTACTTTATTATTATTATTATTATTATTATTATTATTATTATTATGTAATTTCATCTTGTATCTATTTTGTATATACCATATACTTGTATATCTTTAGTATATGGCTTGAAGAAGACGCTAATTTGGCGATGGAACTTATTGCCTGCTATATCAATAATAGAGGATTTTCTATATGCACTGATGTCTTCCTATTGTCCCAGCGATTGAGTGAGTGAATTCCATAATTCTCCTGCGACCTCCTTTACGTTCTCTGCCTGCGGGATACAAAAACATAAATGTATTTCTTTTTTAGGTTTTGTTAGATTTTGTAAGTGAAAAGGAAATGCTGTAATGATCTTAATGCTAAAGAGCTGTTAATAATTTACACTGTGATTTTGTGATATAATTAGAGACAGAAACTGAGCATGGTCACCCAAACCAGTGCCTGTGCTTGGCTCTCAACCAGTGATTGATCTACCAGTCTGCCAATCATAGATGCCCAATTCTAAGTCTTTTTCCAAAAACCATATACATTTCCTGGCCGCTTCATTGAAGAGCACACTGGCTGGGAAGTGTAATGTTGTGTGGTCTAGCTTATAGAGCAGCTATAAGGGTTGCAGGGAACACTAGGGCCCCTAACCTTAGCCTGGTTATTAAAAGGTTAAATTTGTATGCACTAAGCATCCATTAGTGGTGCTTGTTGGCAGGTGCAGATTACGACTGCCATGGGCTCTGGGCTATATGGATATTATAGCCCCTACAAGTCTGGAATCACTTCCTACATCCGGTACTAGAATCAGCTTCTTGGGGAATGGAGGATGTGTCCCTTCTGTCTGCTTTTAATATGCAGTTTCAGGATCTTTGGAGGACCTTCAAAGTTCCTGAAATTGTGTACATGTGTATTGAGAGCAGGAACAGATGTATGAGTGTTTCATGGGTTAAGGTTAGAGATGAGCGAGCACTAAAATGCTCGGGTACTCGTTATTCGAGACGAACTTTTCCCGATGCTCGAGTGCTCGTCTCGAATAACGAACCCCATTGAAGACAATGGGAGACTCGAGCATTTTTCAAGGGGACCAAGGCTCTGCACAGGGAAGCTTGGCCAAACACCTGGGAACCTCAGAAAAGGATGGAAACACCACGGAAATGGACAGGAAACAGCAGGGGCAGCATGCATGGATGCCTCTGAGGCTGCATAATCGCACCATTATGCCAAAATTATGGGCAACAGCATGGCCATGACAGAGTGACAGAATGAAGCTAGATAGCATCTAAAACATCCAATAATTGACCCTGACACTATAGGGGACGGCATGCAGAGGCAGCAGCGGCAGGCTAGAGAGTGTCATGGCGACATACCCTAAATGGACTCAGGCTTCAAACCTAAAAATGATAAAAGTTTGCCAGTATATTTTGTGGATTACACAGCAGGGTGGCGACAAAGTTAACATGGAAGCCATGAAAACAACCCAAAATTCTGCCTGACACAGCTCGTTTGATAAGGGGACCATGTATGGAGGCAGTGAACTAGTAGTAGATTAAAGGTGCTGCAGTTAAAACTATGTTAGTTGGATCTTGGCATGGAGCTGGCGCTCCGCTGCCAGGCGAGCTTTCGCCAATCCAAGCCCCTGTCTCTAGGCTACTCCCCAAACAGCACTTCTAAGAACCTTTTGTATAAGATCAAGTGTAGTAGCGTTCTTATAAGTTTAGGATATGGCGGGTGAGGGGAATGTAAACAGATGCGCAAGAAGCGCTGAAATAATATCGGTAAATGATAAAAGTTTGCCAGTATTTTTTGTGGATTACACAGCAGGGTGGCGACAAAGTTAACAAGTTTGTTGTGGAAGCCATGAAAACAACCCAAAATTCTGCCTGACACAGCTCGTTTGATAAGGGGACCATGTATGCTTACAGTTCATGCCAGTAGCTGCACTGGCTGCCAGTCTCCTTTCGAATAGTTTAAAATAATAACCCTCATCCATAAAGCTCTGTATAATGCTGCACCCCCCTACCTCTCCTCTCTTATCTCAGTCTATCGCCCAACCCGTGCTCTTAGATCCACCAGTGATCTTAGATTAACCTCTACCCTAGTGCGGACCTCCCACTCGCGTCTCCAAGACTTCTCTAGAGCTGCACCAATTCTATGGAATGCTCTGCCCTGGACTATCAGACTAATACCTAACCTCCAAAGTTTCAAACGTGCTCTTAAAACCCATTTCTTTAGGCAAGCCTATAACACTCATTAACTGCATGAAGCTTTAACTCTTCTACTAACCCGTCCTGTGTCGTCCTCCCATCTGTTATCCAGCAACCAACAGGCACCAGACTTCTCTACAGTCCCATTCACCCTGGACCTGGTATATAAGATGACGGCTGAGTGGTTCAAGCGACAGCAATTCCATTTATTATATTTTGTTCTATTCCCTAAGAAGAATGGCTTGACCATTAAATATTCTTTTACCTCGTGTTACCCCATCATCTTCATAAACCGTAAGCTCTGGCGAGCAGGGACCTCACTCCTGTTGTTCCATACAAATGTTGTGCTCTGTTACATTACATTTGTATTTGTTTCCTATGATTTGTAAAGCGCTACGGAATATGATGGCGCTATATAAATAAAGATTATTATTATTATTATGGAGGCAGTGAACTAGTAGTAGATTAAAGGTGCTGCAGTTAAAACTATGTTAGTTGGATCTTGGGATGGAGCTGGCGCTCCGCAGCCAGGCGAGCTTTCGCCAATCCAAGCCCCTGTCTCTAGGCTACTCCCCAAACAGCACTTCTAAGAACCTTTTGTATAAGATCAAGTGTAGTAGCGTTCTTATAAGTTTGGGATATGGCGGGTGAGGGGAATGTAAACAGATGCGCAAGAAGCGCTGAAATAATATTGGTAAATGATAAAAGTTCATTAGTATATTTTGTGGATAACACAGCTGGGTGGCGACAAAGTTAACAACTTTGATGTGGAATCCATGAAAACAACCCAAATTTCTGCCTGACACACCTCGTTTGATAAAGGGACGATGTATGGAGGCAGCTATATGGACGACTTTTGGAGGTAGCAATGGAGACAACGTGTGGAGGCTGCTATGGAGACAATTTAATTTGGATAGTGCCTGTATGTGGCAGTCCCAAAAAATTTTCAAACCAGAGGAGCAGGTAGGTGGCCCTCCAGAAAAATAGAATAGATTGAGTGCCTGTATGTGGCAGTCCCAAAAAGTTTTCAAACCAGAGGAGCAGGTAGGTGGCCCTCCAGAAAAATAGAATAGATTGAGTGCCTGTATGTGGCAGTCCCAAAAAGTTTTCAAACCAGAGGAGCAGGTAGGTGGCCCTCCAGAAAAATTGAATCGATTGAGTGCCTCTATGTGGCAGTCCCAAAAAGTTTTCAAACCAGAGGAGCAGGTAGGTGGCCCTCCAGAAAAATGGAATCGATTGAGTGCCTGTATGTGGCAGTCCCAAAAAGTTTTCAAACCAGAGGAGCAGGTAGGTGGCCCTCCAGAAAAATGGAATCGATTGAGTGCCTGTATGTGGCAGTCCCAAAAAGTTTTCAAACCAGAGGAGCAGGTAGGTGGCCCTCCAGAAAAATGGAATCGATTGAGTGCCTGTATGTGGCAGTCCCAAAAAGTTTTCAAACCAGAGGAGCAGGTAGGTGGCCCTCCAGAAAAATTGAATCGATTGAGTGCCTGTATGTGGCAGTCCCAAAAAGTTTTCAAACCAGAGGAGCAGGTAGGTGGCCCTCCAGAAAAATTGAATAGATTGAGTGCCTGTATGTGGCACTCCCAAAAATTGTTTAAAACAGAGGACCGGGTCGGTGGCCCTCCAGAAAAATTAAATGCATAAAGTACTATAGCTAGAGCCAGTGGGCCCTGTCAAAAAATAGCCAGTTTCCTCTGCTTTACTGTACAAAGAGGAGGAGAAGGAGGAAAATGAGGAGGAGGAGGAGTGGATCAATTATTCAGGTTGAGCTTCCTTCACCTGGTGGAGATTGGAAATGATGAGAAATCCAGGCTTTATTCATCTTAATAAGCGTCAGCCTGTCAGCGCTGTCAGTCGACAGGCGTGTACGCTTATCGGTGATGATGCCACCAGCTGCACTGAAAACCCGCTCGGACAAGACGCTAGCGGCAGGGCAGGCAAGAACCTCCAAGGCGTACAGCGCCAGTTCGTGCCACATGTCCAGCTTTGAAACCCAGTAGTTGTAGGGAGCTGTGTGATCATTTAGGACGATGGTATGGTCAGCTACGTACTCCCTCACCATCTTTCTGTAAAGATCAGCCCTACTCTGCCGAGACTGGGGACAGGTGACAGTGTCTTGCTGGGGTGACATAAAGCTGGCAAAAGCCTTGTAAAGCGTACCCTTGCCAGTGCTGGACAAGCTGCCTGCTCGCCTACTCTCCCTCGCTACTTGTCCCGCAGAACTACGCACTCTGCCGCTAGCGCTGTCAGAAGGGAAATACTGTTTCAGCTTGTGAACCAGGGCCTGCTGGTATTCATGCATTCTCACACTCCTTTCCTCTGCAGGGATGAGAGTGGAAAGATTTTGCTTGTACCGTGGGTCCAGGAGAGTGAACACCCAGTAATCGGTGCTGGAATAAATTCTTTGAACGCGAGGGTCACGGGATAGGCAGCCTAGCATGAAATCTGCCATATGCGCCAGAGTACCAACGCGTAAGAATTCACTCCCCTCACTGGCCTGACTGTCCATTTCCTCCTCCTCCAACTCCTCCAACTCCTCTTCTTCTGCCCATACACGCTGAACAGTGAAGGACTCAACAATGGTCCCCTCTTGTGTCTCGCCAACATTCTCCTCCTCTTCCTCCTCATCCTCCTCCACCTCCACCTCCTCCGATATGCGCTGAGAAACAGACCTAAGGGTGCTTTGGCTATCAACAAGGGAATCTTCTTCCCCCGTCTCTTGTGACGAACGCAAAGCTTCCGACTTCATGCTGATCAGAGAGTTTTTCAACAGGCCAAGCAGCGGGATGGTGAGGCTGATGATGGCGGCATCGCCACTGACCATCTGTGTTGACTCCTCAAAGTTACTCAGCACCTGACAGATATCAGACATCCACGTCCACTCCTCATTGTAGACTTGAGGAAGCTGACTGACCTGACTACCAGTTCTGGTGGAAGTTGACATCTGGCAGTCTAAAATGGCTCGGCGCTGCTGGTAAACTCTGGATAACATGGTCAGTGTTGAATTCCACCTCGTGGGCACGTCGCACAACAGTCGGTGAGCGGGCAGTTGGAGGCGGCGCTGCGCTGCCCTGAGAGTGGCAGCATCTGTGCTGGACTTCCTGAAATGCGCACAGATGCGGCGCACCTTCGTGAGCAAATCTGACAGATTGGGGTATGTCTTGAGGAAACGCTGAACTATGAGATTTAACACATGGGCCAGGCATGGCACATGTGTCAGTCTGCCGAGTTGCAGAGCCGCCACCAGGTTACGGCCGTTGTCACACACAACCATGCCTGGCTTCAGGTTCAGCGGTGCCAGCCACAGATCAGTCTGCGCCGTGATGCCCTGTAATAGCTCTTGGGCGGTGTGCCTTTTATCGCCTAGGCTCAGCAGTTTGAGCACCACCTGCTGTCGCTTAGCAACGGCACTGCTGCTGTGCCTAGAGCTACCGACTGATGGCGCCGTGCCCACGGATGGTAGTTCGGAGGAGGAGGTGGAGGAGGGGTGGGAGGAGGAGGAGGCATAGTAGGCCTGAAACACCTGGACCGAGGTAGGCCCCGCAATCCTCGGCGTCGGCAGTATATGACCAGCCCCAGGGTCAGACTCGGTCCCAGCCTCCACCAAGTTAACCCAATGTGCCGTCAGCGATATATAGTGGCCCTGCCCGGCAGCACTCGTCCACGTGTCCGTGGTCAGGTGGACCTTGTCAGAAACGGCGTTGGTCAGGGCACGGGTGATGTTGTCTGACACGTGCTGGTGCAGGGCTGGGACGGCACATCGGGAAAAGTAGTGGCGGCTGGGGACCGAATACCGAGGGGCGGCCGCCGCCATGAGGTTGCGAAAGGCCTCGGTCTCTACCAGCCTATAGGGCAGCATCTCCAGGCTAAGCAATCTGGAGATGTGCACATTAAGGGCTTGGGCGTGCGGGTGGGTTGCACTATATTTGCGTTTCCGCTCCAGCGTCTGGGGTATGGAGAGCTGAACGCTGGTGGATGCTGTGGAGGATCGTGGAGGCGACGATGGGGTTTTTGTGGCAGGGTCCTGGGCAGGGGGCTGACTATCAGCTGACACAGGGGAAGGAGCAGTGGTATGCACGGCCGGAGGTGAACGGGCTTGTTGCCACTGAGTGGGGTGTTTAGCATTCATATGCCTGCGCATACTGGTGGTAGTTAAGCTAGTAGTGGTGGAACCCCTGCTGAGCCTGGTTTGGCAAATGTTGCACACCACAGTCCGTCGGTCATCCGGTGTTTCCTTAAAGAACCTCCAGACTTCTGAAGATCTAGCCCTCGCCGCAAGAGCCCTCGCCACGGGAGCTTCACTAGTTGACACATTTGGCGCTGATGCACCAGCTCTGGCCCTGCCTCTCCGTCTGGCCCCACCACTGCCTCTTCCAACCTGTTCTGGTCGAGGACTCTCCTCCGTCTCAGAAGCACTGTGTTCACCCGGCCTCTCAACCCAGCTTGGGTCTGTCACCTCATCATCCTCCGATCCCTCAGTCTGCTCCCCCCTCGGACTTCCTGCCCTGACAACAACTTCCCCACTGTCTGACAATCGTGTCTCCTCATCGTCGGACACCTCTTTACACACTTCCACTACGTCAAGAAGGTCATCATCACCCACAGACTGTGACTGGTGGAAAACCTGGGCATCGGAAAATTGCTCAGCAGCAACCGGACAAGTGGTTTGTGACTGTGGGAAGGGTCCAGAAAACAGTTCCTCAGAGTATGCCAGTTCAAATGCCAAATTTTCCTGGGAGGGGGCAGACTGGGGGGGAGGAGGCTGAGGTGCAGGAGCTGGAGGAGTGGCGATTTCGGTGACATGGGTGGACTGCGTGGAAGACTGACTGGTGGACAAATTGCTCGAAGCATTGTCAGTAATCCACGACATCACCTGTTCGCACTGTTCTGGCCTCAACAGTGCTCTACCACGAGTCCCAGTAACTTCAGACATGAACCTAGGGAGTGTAGCTCTGCGGCGTTCCCCTGCTCCCTCATAAGCAGGTGGTGTCTCACCCCGGCCAGGACCACGGCCTCTGACCCCTGCAGTAGTTGGACGCCCACGTCCCCGCCCTCGTCCTCTACCCCTAGCCCTCGGGTTAAACATTTTTAAAATGAGAGTTATAGCTTTAATTTTTTTTTAACTTTTTTATGTGTTTTTTTTTTTTTTTTGTGTTTTTGAGTTTTTAAAACCAAACAATGCTATCCTATTGCTATGGCTATTTTCTAGCCAAGTATGAAAGCACACTACTATGCCAGATGAGATGACACTGAGTTATTAAACAAAATAAACGTAAAATAAAAAAGGACAAATGGCAGACTGTGCCTAATTGAAATCCAACCCCTACTAAATTTTCCCACTTCGGTCTTTGCAATGGATATGTGCGTCACTAAGCGCAAAACACAGCGGTCGCAAGTCTCACTACAAATTGCTCACAATTGGCTAGTAGATGCACTGCAGCAAGTACAGCCACCAGCAGATCAACCAGAAATCAAATATATAACGCTACTGTAGGCGTAAGCCGTTTGGATTCTCCTATGGCTATTTTCTAGCCAAGTATGAAAGCACACTACTATGCCAGATGAGATGACGCTGAGTTATTAAACAAAATAAACGTAAAATAAAAAAGGACAAATGGCAGACTGTGCCTAATTGAAATCCAACCCCTACTAAATTTTCCCACTTCGGTCTTTGCAATGGATATGTGCGTCACTAAGCGCAAAACACAGCGGTCGCAAGTCTCACTACAAATTGCTCACAATTGGCTAGTAGATGCACTGCAGCAAGTACAGCCACCAGCAGATCAACCAGAAATCAAATATATAACGCTACTGTAGGCGTAAGCCGTTTGGATTCTCCTATGGCTATTTTCTAGCCAAGTATGAAAGCACACTACTATGCCAGATGAGATGACGCTGAGTTATTAAACAAAATAAACGTAAAATAAAAAAGGACAAATGGCAGACTGTGTCTAATTGAAATCCAACCCCTACTAAATTTTCCCACTTCGGTCTTTGCAATGGATATGTGCGTCACTAAGCGCAAAACACAGCGGTCGCAAGTCTCACTACAAATTGCTCAGAATTGGCTAGTAGATGCACTGCAGCAAGTACAGCCACCAGCAGATCAACCAGAAATCAAATATATAGAACGCTACTGTAGGCTTCAAGAAGCCGTTTGTATTCTCCTATGGCTATTTTCTAGCCAAGTATCAAAGGAAGCACACTACTATGCCAGATGAGATGACACTGAGTTATTAAACAAAATAAACGTAAAATAAAAAAGGAAAAATGGCAGACTGTGCCTAATTGAAATCCAACCCCTACTAAATTTTCCCACTTTGGTGTTTGAGGTGGATATGTGTGCCACTAAGAGCTAAACACAACGGTAGCAAGTCCCCCTGCTAATTCCTCACAAAATGGTACTAGATGCAAATAAAAAAAAAAAAAGTAGAACGTTATTGTAGCCCTAAGAAGGGCTGTTGGGTTCTTGGAGAATCACTCCTGCCTAACAGTAAGCTAATAGAATACCCTAACGCTTTCCCTGACCAGCAGCAGCTCTCTCCCTAGCGGCATCCAGAGACAGAATGATCCGAGCAGCGCGGCCAGCGGCTAGTCTATCCCAGGGTCACCTGATCTGGCCAGCCAACCACTGCTATCGACGTGTAAGGGTACCACGTCATGCTGGGTGGAGTGCAGAGTCTCCTGGCTTGTGATTGGCTCTGTTTCTGGCCGCAAAAAGCAAAACGGCGGGAGCTGCCATTTTCTCGAGCGGGCGAAGTATTCGTCCGAGCAACGAGCAGTTTCGAGTACGCTAATGCTCGAACGAGCATCAAGCTCGGACGAGCATGTTCGCTCATCTCTAGTTAAGGTCATTCTCAGTATAAAATTTGGCAGCCATTGGCCCCGTAGAAGACTTGCGCCTCAGGCTACTATCCAAAACGCCAGTATTATAATCTGCTACTTCTTGTAGGCAGGAAGCTGATGAGGGATGAGCTATATTGGCGATAATGAAAATGGTATTAATATGGTGTTCATCAATAAAACAGACAAAATGTCCAAAAAAGTTAGCAAAAAGCTTCCCCACTGTCCCCTGTATCCTTAATGTTGGATCCCTTTCCTCAGTTGAATGGTGCAAAGAAAAACATCAAAGTAGGTGCGTCATACTCACTCCAGTATATAAATATCAGTCTATTAATTACATCCAAACATGTATACAACAAACTTGCATATTATAAAACGGTCACAGAACTACGCATTTCAGTCCTTAATTAAGGACAAGTAAATCTAAAGGGATATAAGAACCTGATCTCATTGTGCACATCACGGACCACCCTCCGAGAAATAAGAAGCCTGTGATACAATACAGCGTATACAGGACTCCATGTATATATTGATAGGAATCTCATAACAAAGGATACAATGCGCAAATCACTATAAATACAAAACAGCCGCACGATTATCCAAACCTGCTGGTTTTCTAGTTATTAGCTGAATAATTCAATATATCTCCCTATTACACATTATTTCTCCATAAGAAGCTGGTGAATAGGGAGATATAGTGAATTATGTCACTTTTTTGTATTCTGCTTGTTATTTATATGATATTAAGAAGATGTTATTAATAGACTGGTCTGTACATACTGGAGCGAGTGCTGGAATATTTCTTATTTTTATTTAGAAAGTACCTGCACCAAATTTCCTGACATAGGCATTGGGTATAGTATGCAATGTAATTGCTGGGTAACATGTATATTTTATTACACCATTTTGCTACTTATCAAAGTATCCATTTGTAGACAATGTGGAACCTCATAACATCTGTGTAGGTCCTTTGGTTGGAGGTTTGTGCACATGATGCAATCAATGTACATTGTACAGAACATTATGGGGCACATTTACTAAGGGCCGTGCGCCTGTTTTCTGATGGACTTTGCAGGTTCTTTCTAGTGTAAACTGCTTGCACAGGTCTTTAAGAAGTTTCTGCACCACATATGTGTCGCACCGACCATTTTGTGGCACAGCTGCACTAGGCACCATGTGACACAAATTAGGGGGAGGTCCAGTGCTCAGTCGGACCGTGCGCCAGATTTAACATACAAGTCCGACAGAAGTGTGTCGCTCATCCCATGTTAAAGATAGACCAGTAAAAATAAGCTGGTGCACTCTGGCACTACACAGGCAAGCCACACCTAGTGTTTGCACTAATCTTAGTAAATGTGCCCCTATATTCTGTATACCTTAATAATTACCTGGTCACTAAAGCCTTTTCCGTATCTTAGTTCGGTCACAAAATGTTCACAGTTGTTCTCCAGTCGTATTTCTTCAGTTTCCCCACTTCTTTTCGTGCTGCCTTCACAATTTGTAGGGGGTTTAATGGTTTATTTCCCTTGTCATACTTGTTATTCACTCTGTAGTCACATTCAGTAACGGGAACATTAGGAATAAAGGCAGCAGCAGCGTCTAAAGTTTCTTCAGCCACCACAGATAAGTATCCAAGTAACCAGTCCACAGGGTTGTACAATGCATTTAGAGCTGAGCAAGAAGCAGAAAGAAGATGCATTTAGGGGACTGGTTTAACTTTTTTGTTGCTCTGTACTAGATATATCACACACATATATTATAAGCTTTACAGTCTGCAGCATTAGCCATATTTATCTCAGTGGATGCTGTCAGGAGATAAAGTCGGCGTATTTTGGGGATGATGCAATGGCTCCTTGTTGGACAAGGCAGAAAAGTTAAAAAAAGCAATTCTCTAGTGTGTACAGCTGTACATTTAGAGCAAAATCTACAGTATAACAGAGCAGAGCCAACCTGAGGCTGAATGGTGCCCTGTGGACATGAGGTCATTGTGGGAGACAAGGGGTCCCTGTTAGATCTAGGGGTTCATGGACTAAGTAGTCAAGGGGTTACTATGCAAGGCAAGGGGCATTATGTGCTGAACACTGTGGGGGATTGGAACACTATGGGACAAGGAGACAGTATGGAGAATAAGGGGTTACTGGGTAGTGCCTTGTAGTGGATAAGGGGGCACATGGGAGACAAGGGAGCACAGCTGGAGAGGGCGCCCTAAGACTTCATTTCCTCTATTAACTAGAATTTTGAGGATATCTGTAACCAGCGCTTGTGCTCCACTTTGTACCTTTATAACCTATGAAGCTTGAACCAACACAGGTATTGAAACGGAGCAACAACAAAACCTTTTTTATTTGGTATTTTTATTACTTTTCCACTGGTATATTGCATCTTGGTTTACCGTACAATAGCTTGTGTGCAGTGTACACAATATTTTATTCAAATGTTTTATGGTATTTCACATCATTTTTCAGTATTGCACATATATTTTTACATTACATCCAGATTTTGTATGTATCACACAATTAATATCTGTTATGTATAAAACATCGTTTATTCACTGTTTGGCCCAGGAAGAGTGTAGAAGGTATCCAGTGCTCTGATAGACTGTAAAGCAAAGGGCACTTAAGAAATGATCAGATTTTTATTAATAAAGGCAACTTGTTTCAGCCGGGGACTAATAGATCTTTTAATGTTTATTGCTTCTTTACAGTATTTGTCATCATCCACTAGTGCAATCACATTCATAGACCGAGAAAATTGACACCCCAGGCCAATCATAGTCTTGGCTAGTTGACCAGGGGGATCAATTTATAGGGGTGTTTTGGCTAGTTGGCGAAGAATGTCAATTTATCGGGTTTGGCTGTACGGCAATATGTCCGGGTCGCATCCCAACCTTGAGCCCTAACAGAAAGTTTGGGTCTGCTCAACTCTAGTGACTTTTATGTTTTACTGCTAGAATATTATACCATATCATAATGACTACTTTATGATGTCCATCCAGATCTACCTGGAATGGGTTCATATTAACATCTGCAGGGAGTGACTACTAGTGTGTTCGCTATTCAACGTGCTTATCCAGTGCGGACAGAGTCCAATGGACCATCTGTCTAATGTGATTAACTGTATCATAAATGGAATTACACTAGATATGTGCCCATTTTTCTGTATGCCTCTCCTTCACTGCTTATCCAGAGACCCACAGTCCTGGAACCAACACCTCATTCCAAGGTTTGTTATGTCCATTCACTTTTGCAATCTTCACACAATTTTACATTTTATTTCTCCATTTATTCTATTTAAATTTTAGGGTTTTATGTAATCATTGATGTTATTCATCTATGTTTGTTACTTGCTCCAGATTTTGTAACTATTTGTTTATAATCTCCTGATCAAAAACCTTAGGTGTTAAATGAACAACTTTTCCCCCTCCAACGTATATTGCCCAGTGCTGAAAAGCATGGCGGTTATATTCAATCAAGTCGCCTTCTGTTGGGAAACGGCCCTTAAAAAAAGAATCACATTGTATTAGATATTAAGAGTTTAATACATTTATACAACACATATAGACAATGGGGCACATTTACTAAGGGTCCGCACACCGCATTTCCGTTGGGTTTCCTATTTCCTATTTGCGCTGCATTTAACAGGGGTTTTTAGTGCACGTGATCGGATTTTGGCGCAATCGCGCCAACTTTTATGCAACACAAATCCGGGGGTGTGGCCGTTGGACAACCCGACTGATTTGGACTATGCATGGGATTTAAAATTCAAATTGTGTCACAAGACAATGCACTCACATACACCGGGAAGAAGAAGGTGAACTCCTGCGGACCTCAGCAGGGAAGCAACACATGCAGGATATCAGGCGCACAATCTTAGTGAATATTACCTGATGCCAGGTAATATAACAAAAGTTGATTTATAGAGATGTAAGGGAAATACTTTTTAACTAAAAGAAGGGGGTCAGGTAATTGGGTCAAGCTCTATAGGAACCTGTCACTAGCTCTATATGTGAAAATGTGGTGTCAGGTTCCCTTAAAAAAAAAAAAAAAAAAAATTCCCAGTTTCCCAATACATAGCTTAGAATATTAAATGGTGCTAGTTGTCCCACAGAAATTAGGCCCTTATTACAAAGTTACAGCTTTTCAGAATTGTTAGAAGTAAAAAATGTAACACAAAAATAAAACATGGCTGCATCATTTAAAAATTATTAGGGTTTCCTGGACTCAATAGGTCATCAATATCTGATCAGTGGATGTTCAGCACAACAATCTTCCCGCCTCTGGGCATCAGGACCTATACACTGGACAGAGCTACGAACATAGGGAACCATCCAATTATCCTTCACATAATAGTATAGACCACACAACACTCACCACTAATGGCATGGCTGCAGATCTCTGTGTATTCCGGACACTTTTTTATCCTAAGGAATATTTCAATAATGATAAATTCATGTAGCAAAGCTATTTCTTGTCATATCCACCATCTTACACAGTAAAGTAAATTATGAAAAGAAGGAACAATGGAAATGTATCTACAAAAAGGCTGCAGTTCATGGTGACAGTCAGTGCTCTCTACTTATACATTTGCTATTGGTTACTGCGGGCTCTGTAAGGTTGTGCCGCTATAGGGTGACATCATTAAGAAGTTATCTTTTTCCTGGGAGTAGGGGGAGTTTTGTACAACAATATCCTGGTCTATATTTTTCATCAGTATTTTGTACGCCAAAACTATTACTATGGAGAAAGTATAAGAATAAAATGCTACATCTGTGGATAGGATTTATTTCTTATTTTAGCTTACAATTACTGATGAGACTTTATATGATGCATGAAACTGACCTAAGGCAACAAAGTGAGTTCAGGGCAGGTAGACTCCAGCCTTGCCCTGTGTGGATTAAAAATGGCAAATGAAGGAAGCTTCATTTTAGCTCTCCTGCACTTACCTATTCTGCACTTAAGCCCTGATCAAATAATGCAAGAACCTCAAATTTATATATGTATAGAGAAAACCTCCCAACCCTCCCAGATCCAGCAGTACAGTCCTGGATTTCGGGCTCTGTCCCGATGTCACAGATGATGGGAGACATGTCCCAGGACATCAACTCTATAGGTGTCCGAGTTGCGTACAGTGATGATTCAGAGAGAGACGTCAGCTCTCTCCATTATGACTGTACCTCTGCTGCTGTATGTAGCAGAGGCTACGATGATGATGATGATGATGTCATCCCACCAGTTGGCTTCAAAGCAGGTGAGTATCTGGTGTTTATTATTATTTTATTAAGCAGCAACAAGGAAAGGAGGAGAAGATGGGCCACAATATGAGGGAGAGCTGGGGTGCACAATGCACTACCGCAAGTTAAATATTGCTAACAAAGCATTAAATAGGCAGCGTTGAAATAGTTAAAGCCTGCAACTGGGTGTTAGTGGTGGGTGTATGCTGCATATTCAATATGTAATAGTGTGCTGCACATTGAGAAGGGGTTAATCTCCAATACCGGAGCGATATAAACAGAAACAGACAAGCACGTAACTTGAGGGGGTGCAGAGGTTGCGGTTGCACCCGGGCCCGAGAGGTTTAGGGGGCCCTTATGGTGCTACCTTTCCATATGAGAAGACTTGTACTATAAACCATACATTATAGTCGGGGGCCTGGCACAGCCTTTACACTGGGGCCCATCAGATTCTAATTACGCCACTGGAAACAGAAACTATCAAAAAAAAATCTGGCACTTAGCCGCAAAAGAATCCATTCAATTACTAAGCCGGTCAGTGGGTACAGGTGCGCTGTGATTTTCAGAACACGCATAATTACATCTCAGTTCCGTTTAGGATGTTAAAAGAGACTTCAAGGGCCGACAGATCTTCAACACAAACACCACATATTGCAATACAGCTGTATTGCAGTGTATGTTAGGAATGGTCAGACCCCCTTTCCCTGGAACAGATATAAAAATAAGCAAAAAAAATCAAAAAATATGTAAGGTCACATCGAAAAAGTCCCGATTTATAAAAATATAAAACGGTTATTCCCAGCGATGAACGCTGTCATAGAGAATGGCAATAAAATATTGAAATCACCACTTTTCCACCATTTTGCAACTCATATAAATTTAAATAAAAATTGATCAAAAAGTTGTGACATTCTGAAAACTGTTAGAAATGAAAACCGCATCATGCCCTGCCAAAAACAACCCCTTACACAGCTATGTTCGCCAAAGTGTGAAAAACTTATTAGCGTCAGAATATGGCGAAAGGCAGAAATCTCAACCTGCCCCATGGTAGATGCGGCACTTATCGTACTGACTGAGCAAGTAAAGGTGAAGTGTCATTTAGAGGGCACAATAAAAGCCTTAAAAAACTGGCGCAAATGTGTTTTTTGTTCAAACAAAATGTATTTTGATTTTTGTACCCGCTTCCCAGTATGTGGGATAGAATACTCAATACCGCCACTAGAAAGTATAATTTATTATGCAGAAAACAAGCCCTCATAAAGCTCTATACACTACAGGGCTATTGGTATGGGAGACATTTTGTCAGGATTCACGAGTAGTGGACCCACTGAACCACCGCGAGTGATGACGTAAGCTGGCAGCGGAGTCTAAGTGGTACCCGGTTTTCACTAGAGCATGCCGCAAAGTAGATTAGACTTGCTGCGTGGGATACCACAAGGTCGTTCCACAGGTTCCACTTTGCTTACGGTGGCCAAGGCTAGGTGCAGAATCATAAGGCAGAGACGGATTCATGGACAGGCAGGAGGTCAAGACAGGCAGCATGGATCAGAGTCAGGGACGTAGCGGAAGGTCAGGACAGGTGGCAAAAGATCAGAGTCAGTAACGTAGCAAGAGGTCACAACGGGAATCACACAGGCAGAATGGCACCGCTTTCTCAGAGGCACAGGGCAGAAAGATCCGGCGGGGTTTGCAGGAAGAGACCGGCTATTTATAACAGGCAGGGACGAGCAACCCCTACCGGACCCAATCAGGGACCACGGGAGACAAGGCTGGAGCACGGTCAGTAGAGTCAGGCTGCCGCGGCCATGCGTGGGGACAGAGGGGTGCATGAGTGCGCCTGCGGCCCGGGACATGGATCGCAGGAGCACCCGTGACAAATATGTTGGAACAATGGATGATAATTTACAAGGAATTTGAGCAAAAATGAAAGATTTGGCTTAATCTGCAATTGTATCCTCTAATTTAAGCCTGTGGATTGCACATATGAGCACCGGCACCTACCTGCACAAAGCTCCTGCACCGGGTCATAAGACGTTGGCTTGTATCTCCAGCATCACATCCGCACCAAACCAGCAACACTTCATTACTGTAGGCCGGAACCGGTAACCCCCCCCCCCCCCCCATGTGTTTGTGTCCTGTTCTATCTGTCTTCCCTTCTTGTGTGATTCATACACAAGTATAAGATTTTCATCTTACACTTGCAAAAAATAAAGTCACACTATTAAACTCTGTCCTCCAACTAACATAATCTAAATCTGGTGAACTTGCAGTTTCACTTTATAGAATGTACTGTAAAAAATGGAGCCGCTGTAGCTGGCTGCCTGTGCATCTGCTCCGGCTTTTCCCATCCCTGTGGCATCTGTCCTGTGGCACCAGCTTGGCACTTAACCTGTAACCCCCTTTCAGTACCCAGCCGATCATCAGCAGCAGAGTCTCATGACTTGGTGCAGCAGAGTGCCGGATTTGGACCCTGGCAGCCAAGAGCACCAGTTAATGGGGGTAATTTACTAAGGGCCGATTTGCGTTTTCCCGGCGTGTTACCCGAATATTTCCGATTTGCGCCGATTTTCCCTGTATTGCCCTGGGATTTTGGCGCACGCGATCGGATTTTGGCGCATAGGCGCTGGTATGCACGCGACGGAAATCGGGGGGCGTGGTCGAACGAAAACCCAAAGGATTCGGAAAAACCGCCGCATTTAAAAAACAAAAATTGTCGCGGAGCTTGCACTTACCTTCACCAGGAATAGGCCGGTGTACTTGAGCGCATTTCAGCGGACTTCAGCGCAGCAGCACCACCTGGTGGACGTCGGAGGAACTACCTTAGTGAATCCCGGCCGGACCCTAATCCACCACAGAGAACGCGCCGCTGGATCGCGAATGTAAATGATCCCAACCATGAAATGTAAATGATCCCAACCAGTGCCTTATCGCAAGGATGAACACTGTACCACGGCTTCAGTTGTAGCCAACACCTGGCAGCTTATGCGCTGGTACTCGGAAAAATTGGAGCTACAGCAGTGTCTCTCCTGCAAAACCAATAACATCACTATTTCTCTCCCATCACCATTAGCGCCGCACCTCCTGTGGTACCCTCTATGTATGTCTGTTGTTGTCACTAGTGTGTTTGTACTGTAATGGTTTAACTTTATGTAATGTAATGTGGTCTAGTTAACCTGTACTGTCCTGTAACTGTTTGTTTGCAACTAAGGAACTAGCAACATGTAAAAACGTGTCTCTTGTAGTGTATGTATGTAACTATAACATTAAAGGGGTATTCCAATTGCAGCATTGTCAGAATTCCTATTGTCATTCTTTTTATGATAAAAAGTTACACAATTTTCCAATATACTTTCTGTATCAATTCCTTATATTTTTTTATATCTCTGCTTGCTGTCATTTCATAGAAAGCTTCTACATTTACTGGCAGTGGACAGAAATCTGAAATCATAACACAGGTGCACGGCTCGTTATATCCCACAGCTCTGATTACTGTCTGTGATATAACGAGCCGCACAACTGTGTGACCATGGTCAGATTTTTGTCCCCTATTAGTAAACATAGAAGCTTTTCATAGAATGACAGCAAGCAGAGATCTAGAAAACCATAAGTTATTGATTCAGAAAGTATATTAGAAAATTGTATAACTTTTTATCATAAAAACAATAACAATAATTTGCTGAAATGGGAAAACCCCTTTAAGCCTGCCTCTATGTGTAACAACATTGGGGCAGATTTACTTACCCGGTCCATTCGCGATCCAGCGTTCTCCGACGCTGATTCTGGTTCTGCCGGGATTCACTAAGGTCGTGCGCTCGATGTCCACTAGGTGTCGCTGTTGCACTGAAGTCCGCCGTAATTCACCTTCTACGTCTCGAAAAATTTGTGAAACCCGGCGGAAAAACGCATTCGGACCCTTAGTAAATGTGCCCCATTATGTACAAAATAATTTCCTCCTTGGGGATCAATAATGTACTATCGTATCTTATAAATGCATGCAACTTGTAACTGTATCTGAAACAGCACCTGCAACATATGTGTGACTTCTTAAAGGAAATCTACCACCAGGATGATGGATTGTAAACCAAGTAGTCTTCCATACTGGTGTGAGCCCCCTCTGGCAGGACCTGCTCTTCTATTAGTTTCTTATGCCCTTGTTTTTACAGAAAAAGGCTTTAAAAATTATGCAATAGAGCCTGAGGGGCTCTGGGCTGTATAGTTGTTAATGGAGCACAGAGCCCTACCGGCTCATTTGCATAATTTTTTTAAGCGATTTTCTGTAAAAACAAGGGCATAAGAAACTAAAATAAGAGCGGATCCGGAGAAAGGGAACACACAACAACATGTAAGTGTACTAGGTTTACAACTCTGCACCCTGGTGATAGATTTCATTTAATGCTAGTAACCGGTAACATGTAATCCTGTAAAATATGACTGGACTCGATGTACAAACCAATTTTCAAGTCGTAACTTAAGGTGAGCAATAAACGAGAAAAATTAACTACGTTTTAATCCTATAGGTTGCACTTGATGAACCTGTGTCTTTTTCTAACCTTATCTACTGTGATACCATAATCAATAATTACTAGTAAATCACCTAAGGTTTAAAGTATAAGTCGCACCACAGATCATTGTGTAACCTGTATATACGGAGAATGGACTGTGCAGGACAACTTCTGCAACATCTCTAAACACGTTACACATTAATGTCTCAGTAATAATTATTTATATAGCGCACACAGATTACACAGCTCTGCACAGAACTTGCCAAATCACACCTTGTCCCCAATGGGACTCACAATCTAATAAACCTACCAGTATGTTTTTGGAGTGTGGGGGGAAACCGGAGGACCCGGAGGAAACCCACGCAAACACGGAGAGAACATACAAACTCTTTGCAGATTTTTCCAATAATATTTGGAAACTTGATGAAATTATATTTATGTGCACAATGTATTTTCTGTAATGAGATCTTTTCTGAACAACAATATTCTTCTATACTCCTTATTTCTAGTTGTAGTTGATCTCCTTTAACCCCTTCATGGGTCCCGGTCCATAGCCGTTAAGTCTTTGCTGCAAATTGCTAGTGTTCTCCCGTCGCTTGCCGCTGGCAATGCTGCCTGTGGCTTCAAACAGATGGCGGCGCATGGTGACGTCATAGGGGAGCAGGGATCCGTGACAGCCTTGGGTCTACGAAGACCTGAGGCTGTCTCGTTTTAACCCATTTATTACAATGTACATGGGCGCCACCATCTTGCCGCGGATCGTAGCTCCCCGTGACGTCATAGGGGAGCGGCGATCCGTCGCCATGACAGCCTCGGGTCTTATGAAGACCCGGGGCTGTCTCGTTTTAATCTATTCATTACAATGTGTTAATTGCACATTGTAATGAATGAGGAGGAAAATCCCCATGTAGTATGGCAGTATATGATAGGATCGATCAGAAAACCTAGGGTTAAAGTACCCTAGGGAGTCTGAAAAATAGTAAAAGTAAAAATTAAAAAAAAGTTAAAAAAACCTAAAAATTATAATCACCCCCCTTTCCCTAGAACAGATATAAATATTAATAAACAGTAAAAATCATAAACAAATTAGATATCGCCGCATCCGAAAATGCCCGATCTATCAAAATATAACAACAGTTTTTCACTGCATTTAACCCTGTAACGAAAAATAGTTCTCAAAGTCAAAAATGGCACTTTTTAGCCATTTTGAAACATATGAAAAAATCAATAAAAAGTGATCCAAAAGTCGCACAGTCCTAAAATTTATACCAATAAAAAACGCCATCAAAAGTCGCAAAAACACAGCTCCGCATACCAAAGTATGAAAAATTTATTGGTGCCAGAACAAAATAAATTTTGTACAGGAGGTTTTAATTTTTGTAAATGTATTAAAACATTATAAAACCTATTCAAATTTGCTATCCCCGTGATCGTACCGACCCAGAGAATAAAGCAGACATGTCATTTGGGGCGCACAGTGAAAGCTGTAAAAACCGAGCCCACAAAAAAACAACGCAAATGCTTTTTTTTACCATTTTCACTGCATGTGGAATTTTTTTCCTTCTTCCCAGTACACGCCATGGAATATTAAATACTATCACTATGAAGTGCAACTTGTTACGCAGAAAATAAGCCATTACATCATCATCATATGTGGAAAAATAAAAAGTTATAGATTTTTGAATGTGGGGAGTGAAAAATGGAAGTGAAAAACACTAAAAAGGGCCCGGTCGTTAAGGGGTTAAAAGTTCAATCTCTGGTCTTTATAAATATTGTCTTGATAGTTGTCCCCTATACAGATATATAATTATTATTACTATCATTAAATATCATTAAATATAGGTATCAGCCTACGCTCATAACGGTAATTTGTAATAAGAAAGTCGCAGGACATTGGAATAGAGCAAATCCCACCTACTTATTCACATACCAGATGTGTGAGTAAAAGTTTTAGTGGCAACTAAAGATAAGATAATTCTTTATTAGTCCCAACATTACAGCAGCAGAGAGAGTACAGTACAAAGATCGACAGAAGAATAATATTAGAGATAAATGAACAAAAAGAAAAAGAAAGGTAAAAAGACAAGACAAGCAATGATCGGCCAGTTTGGTATTCAGCCTGTGGATGGGACCCTCAGGGACTGGTTAGGGGTGGGCACAGGTTACTTCCGTTTGGGCCTTGTTGGTTAAGCAGAAATAGCTTCAAAATCGAAAAACTCTGCGCCTCACAATTTCCGAGATGTTATTAAAAGAATACAATTTGTATGAAGTAGCACTAACAAACAATGATATAATCAGCTTCCCAAATTTGAGAAAACTGGAGACACTTATTGGAATTTGTAGAGTAGTAGTATTTTTACTGGAAACCATAACTGATTATATTATATGTTTTCTTATATGAGGGACCTAGGACATCTTCATGTCCAAATTTGTATACTACGGGGCACATTTATTAAAGGAAACCTATCACTTTAAAATGACCCTTCTGACCCACAAATACCTTAAGCTAGCTCAGGATGAGCTGATGCCGGACCATATTTTCAATTAAACCAGAAACCGCTGTATTTGTACAAAAATGATTTTCTTGTGGTAGTAAAATCTCCCTTCGGCGCTTCTGTAAGCGTCATACAGCGCGCACCCCGGACCCTGCTCCGCGATCACGCTCGTGTCAGCGCCGCTCCCGTCGCTAATTTTGCTGTGCCCGAGAGCCGATGACGTCACCGCGCTCTAGCGCACAGTAGCACATGTGCACCACCTCCTCCCGGCGCGCCGCGGCCGGATCCCATTGCGCATGCGCGAAGTCCCGAAGCCTCGTAGTATCGCGAGGCTTCAGAGAGAAGACCGTGGGGGTGAACGAACCAATGATCCACTGCCACCAATGAAAATTAAAGTTTTAATGCACTTCAAGCCCCCTGACACCAATGTTTTAATGTGCCTGTGTAAATATATATATATATTTACACAGGCACATTAAAACATTCTTCTCTCTTAAAACTGTCTTCTCTCCGAAGCCTCGCGATACTACGAGGCTTCGGGACTTCGCGCATGCGCAATGGGATCCGGCCGCGACGCGCCGGGAGGAGGTGGTGCACATGTGCTAGTGTGCCCGAGAGCTCGGTGACGTCATCGGCTCTCGGGCACAGCAAAATTAGCGACGGGAGCGGCGCTGACGCGAGCGTGATCGCGGAGCAGGGTCCGGGGTGCGCGCTGTATGACGCTCACAGAAGTGCCGAAGGAACATTTTACTAACACAAGAAAATCGTTTTTGTACAAATACAGCGGTTTCTGGTTTAATTGAAAATATGGTCCGGCATCAGCTCATCCTGAGCTAGCTTAAGGTATTTGTGGGTCAGAAGGGTCATTTTAAAGTGGTAGGTTTCCTTTAAGAACAGTGCAGTCTGTACTATGTGCAGTATGCCTGTGTAGTGTGCAGGGGGCGCCAGATTCATGATATGTGACGCACGTTCTGCATGAATTTGGGCCCCCCTGCACAGCTCAGACCCTTTTTTTTGATGCACCGTTAACATGGGGCGTGTGACACACTTCTGTCAGATTTTGCATGATAAAAGTGGCACACGATCCGACTGAGCACCGGAACGCCCAATTTAGTGCAGCCGCGTGACAAAATGTTGTGTGCGACACAAATGTGTTATGGACACTTGTTATGGATACCTGTACAAGTCCGTGCAGAAAACTGCCGCAATGTCCTCATTAAATGTCCCCCTACATGTTGCATTGTTAGTCGTAGTTGTGTATTTTTTTTTATAATTTACATTTTATTAATATTTCATGCAATTCAATACATATGAAGATACATATATAGAATATATCTATATACACAGAATTCCAGCTTTGCAGTATCCGACTACCAATCAGGCACTTATCAGAACATAGCTAGCCCTAGCCACTATGTTGCACTGCCAAGTAATAGATGACACGCATAACATAATTAATTTTAATACATAACACCCTCCCCCCCATTGTGATAGATTTTCTGCTTAAAGGGAACCTACCACCCCGATTCTACCTATAGGTAGAACAGGTGGTAGGTGGATGTATGAGACGCGAGGATAGCCCTTTTTTGGGCTAATCCTCACATCCCGGGTGTCTTTTAGAAAAGTTTAATGCCGGCATATGTAAGCTACAAGGAGCTGCACGCCGAAGATTAAATGGTAGGCGGAGTAACGTGGCTACTGAGGCGTGGAGTAGCCGCGACTTGTAGCCTCATGTCCGGCTACTGCATGCCCCAGTAGCCGCATAAAAAAATTTACATATGCCGGCATTAAACTTTTCTAAAAGATAGCTGGGATGTGAGGATTAGCCCAAAAAAGGGCTATCCTCACGTCCCATTCATCCACCTACCACCCGATCTACCTTTATAGGTAGAATCGGAGTGGTAGGTGCCCTTTAAGAGAGAACCAAGAGGTGCAGAAGGAGTAGTCACTAAAGAAAGAAATTGTTTATAAAAATGATCTGTATAATTATTATTATGAACACTTACCTTGTAATCCTATTACAAAGATACCCAGCTGCTCCGTCCAGAGGACTGCTACTAACACCGTGTATAAGTCTCCTTTATATATATGTCAGTTCTTTCACTTTCAGTTTTTATGGGCAGGTGTAATCTCAGAGTCTCAACTTTTAAAGTGATTGGGTCAGAACAAAAAGGATCCGACAACAAAGGGTAAAGTTGAGTAGTGTGAGAATCTGTCAATGACATTGGGGCTCATTTACTTACCCGGTCCAGTCGCGATCCCGCGGCGCATTGTCCACCGAGGATTTGGGTCTGCCGGGATTCACTAAGGTCGTGCGACCGATATCCAGCATGTGTCGCTGCTGTGCCAAGGTCCGCCAGAGTTCACCTTCTTCTTCCCGTTGCATGTAAGTGCTTGATCTTGCGACAAAATGTTTTTTAAATTCCAAGTTTTTTCCGAATCCGCGCAAATGCGCCGAATTCGATCACGTGTGCGAAAATTCTGGTCCAATTTGGCGCAAATCAGAAATCACCTGGAAACCCGACTAAAGTGCGTCCGACGGACCCTTAGTAAATGAGCCCCGATGGGTTAAGTAAACATGAGCCAGAGCTAATACTAAGAAGGACCTTCATCCATGAAATCTTCATAGTCTGTTCCTCCTCTCTATATACATGTACACAAGAGCCATTTAAGGACCTTTGAAGGTCCTGAAACCATAGATTAATAGCAGACACAAGTGACACATCCTCCATACCCCAAGAAGCTGATTCTAGTACCATACATAGGAAGTGATTCCAGACTTGTAGGGGCTATAATATTCATACACCCCAGAGCCCACGACAGTATTAATCCACCCCTGCATGTTCACATCCTGAGTGATAATGGTGGGAGTCAGTCTGAACTGAATGCTTGATGGTGTTATAGGCAGCGCTGTATTTATTCCTGGGCACTATGGACAAGGTGCCCAGGGCGGCCGGCCCAGGGGGGTTGGGGGTGTCGGTCGGTGGCTGGTGGAGTAGCATTACCAGTACTTTATAATAGCTGCAGTACATTGGGTACTTTGTGACTTTTGTGTGGGAGGAGCAGCACAGGAAGATGCATGTGCTGGGACAAGGTAAAGAAGTTATGCAAAGGCAGCCTGAGCAAGGGGGAGAATGTGAGGTGCACAGCGGAAATGTGAGGTGCAGGGTGACATGGATGTAATGTGGGGTGCAGGGTGATATGGATATGTGGGGGTGCAGGGTGACATGGATGTAATGTGGGGTACAGGGTGACATGGATGTAATGTGGGGGTGCAGGGTGACGTGGATGTAATGTGGGGTGCAGGGTGATATGGATATGTGGGGGTGCAGGGTGACATGGATGTAATGTGGGGTGCAGGGTGACATGGGTGTAATGTGGGGTGCAGGGTGACATGGATGTAATAGGAGGTGCAGGGTGACATGGATGTAATGTGGGGTACAGAGTGAGATGGATGTAATGTGGGGGTGCAGGGTGACATGGATGTAATGTGGGGTGCAGGGTGACATGGATGTAATGTGGGGGTGCAGGGTGACGTGGATGTAATGTGGGGTGCAGGGTGATATGGATATGTGGGGGTGCAGGGTGACATGGATGTAATGTGGGGTGCAGGGTGACATGGGTGTAATGTGGGGTGCAGGGTGACATGGATGTAATAGGAGGTGCAGGGTGACATGGATGTAATGTGGGGTACAGAGTGAGATGGATGTAATGTGGGGGTGCAGGGTGACATGGGTGTAATGTGGGGTGCAGGGTGACATGGATGTAATAGGAGGTGCAGGGTGACATGGATGTAATGTGGGGTGCAGGGTGACATGGATGTAATGTGGGGGTGCAGGGTGACATGGGTGTAATGTGGGGTGCAGGGTGACATGGAGGTAATGTGAGGTGCAGGGTGACATGGAGGTAATGTGAGGTGCAGGGTGACATGGATGTAATGTGGGGTGCAGGGTGATATGGATATAATGTGGGGGTGCAGTGTGACATGGATGTAATGTGAGGTGCAGGGTGACATGGATGTAATGTGGGGTGCAGGGTGACATGGATGTAATGTGGGGGTGCAGGGTGACATGGATGTAATGTGGGGTGTAGGGTGACGTGGATGTAATGTGGGGTGCAGGGTGATATGGATATGTGGGGGTGCAGGGTGACATGGATGTAATGTGGGGTGCAGGGTGACATGGATGTAATGTGGGGTGTAGGGTGACGTGGATGTAATGTGGGGTGCAGGGTGACATGGATGTAATGTGGGGTACAGAGTGACATGGATGTAATGTGGGGGTGCAGGGTGACATGGATGTAATGTGGGGGTGCAGGGTGACATGGATGTAATGTGGGGTGCAGGGTGACATGGGTGTAATGTGGGGTGCAGGGTGACATGGAGGTAATGTGGGGTGCAGGGTGACATGGATGTAATGTGGGGTGCAGGGTGACATGGATGTAATGTGGGGTGCAGGGTGATATGGATATAATGTGGGGGTGCAGTGTGACATGGATGTAATGTGAGGTGCAGGGTGACATGGATGTAATGTGGGGTGCAGGGTGACATGGATGTAATGTGGGGGTGCAGGGTGACATGGATGTAATGTGGGGTGTAGGGTGACGTGGATGTAATGTGGGGGTGCAGGGTGACATGGATGTAATGTGAGGTGCAGGGTGACATGGATGTAATGTGGGGTGCAGGGTGACATGGATGTAATGTGGGGGTGCAGGGTGACATGGATGTAATGTGGGGTGTAGGGTGACATGGATGTAATGTGGGGGTGCAGGGTGACATGGATGTAATGTGGGGGTGCAGGGTGACATGGATGTAATGTGGGGTGCAGGGTGACATGGGTGTAATGTGGGGTGCAGGGTGACATGGAGGTAATGTGGGGTGCAGGGTGACATGGATGTAATGTGGGGTGTAGGGTGATATGGATATAATGTGGGGGTGCAGTGTGACATGGATGTAATGTGAGGTGCAGGGTGACATGGATGTAATGTGGGGGTGCAGGGTGACATGGATGTAATGTATGGTGTAGGGTGACGTGGATGTAATGTGGGGTGCAGGGTGATATGGATATGTGGGGGTGCAGGGTGACATGGGTGTAATGTGGGGTGCAGGGTGACATGGATGTAATGTGGGGGTGCAGGGTGACATGGATGTAATGTGGGGTGCAGGGTGACATGGGTGTAATGTGGGGTGCAGGGTGACATGGAGGTAATGTGGGGTGCAGGGTGACATGGATGTAATGTGGGGTGCAGGGTGACATGGATGTAATGTGGGGTGCAGGGTGATATGGATATAATGTGGGGGTGCAGTGTGACATGGATGTAATGTGAGGTGCAGGGTGACATGGATGTAATGTGGGGTGCAGGGTGACATGGATGTAATGTGGGGGTGCAGGGTGACATGGATGTAATGTGGGGTGTAGGGTGACGTGGATGTAATGTGGGGGTGCAGGGTGACATGGATGTAATGTGAGGTGCAGGGTGACATGGATGTAATGTGGGGTGCAGGGTGACATGGATGTAATGTGGGGGTGCAGGGTGACATGGATGTAATGTGGGGTGTAGGGTGACATGGATGTAATGTGGGGGTGCAGGGTGACATGGATGTAATGTGGGGGTGCAGGGTGACATGGATGTAATGTGGGGTGCAGGGTGACATGGGTGTAATGTGGGGTGCAGGGTGACATGGAGGTAATGTGGGGTGCAGGGTGACATGGATGTAATGTGGGGTGCAGGGTGACATGGATGTAATGTGGGGTGTAGGGTGATATGGATATAATGTGGGGTGCAGGGTGACATGGATGTAATGGGAGGTGCAGGGTGACATGGATGTAATGTGGGGTACAGAGTGACATGGATGTAATGTGGGGGTGCAGGGTGACATGCATGTAATGTGGGGTACAGAGTGATATGGATATAATGTGGGGTGCAGGGTGACATGGATGTAATGGGAGGTGCAGGGTGACATGGATGTAATGTGGGGTACAGAGTGACATGGATGTAATGTGGGGGTGCAGGGTGACATGCATGTAATGTGGGGTACAGAGTGACATGGATGTAATGTGGGGGTGCAGGGTGACATGGATGTAATGTGGGGGTGCAGGGTGACATGGATGTAATGTGGGGTGCAGGGTGACATGGGTGTAATGTGGGGGTGCAGGGTGACATGGATGTAATGTGGGGGTGCAGGGTGACATGGATGTAATGTGGGGTACAGAGTGACATGGATGTAATGTGGGGGTGCAGGGTGACATGGATGTAATGTGGGGGTGCAGGGTGACATGGATGTAATGTGGGGTGCAGGGTGACATGGGTGTAATGTGGGGTGCAGGGTGACATGGAGGTAATGTGAGGTGCAGGGTGACATGGATGTAATGTGGGGTGCAGGGTGACATGGATGTAATGTGGGGTGCAGGGTGATATGGATATAATGTGGGGGTGCAGTGTGACATGGATGTAATGTGAGGTGCAGGGTGACATGGATGTAATGTGGGGTGTAGGGTGACGTGGATGTAATGTGGGGTGCAGGGTGACATGGATGTAATGTGGGGTACAGAGTGACATGGATGTAATGTGGGGGTGCAGGGTGACATGGATGTAATGTGGGGGTGCAGGGTGACATGGATGTAATGTGGGGTGCAGGGTGACATGGGTGTAATGTGGGGTGCAGGGTGACATGGAGGTAATGTGGGGTGCAGGGTGACATGGATGTAATGTGGGGTGCAGGGTGATATGGATATAATGTGGGGGTGCAGTGTGACATGGATGTAATGTGAGGTGCAGGGTGACATGGATGTAATGTGGGGTGCAGGGTGACATGGATGTAATGTGGGTGTGCAGGGTGACATGGATGTAATGTGGGGTGTAGGGTGACGTGGATGTAATGTGGGGTGCTGGGTGACATGGATGTAATGTGGGGTGTAGGGTGACGTGGATGTAATGTGGGGTGCAGGGTGACATGGATGTAATGTGGGGTGTGGGTGACATTGATGTAATGTGGGGTGTAGGGTGACGTGGATGTAATGTGGGGTGCAGGGTGACATGGATGTAATGTGGGGTACAGAGTGACATGGATGTAATGTGGGGGTGCAGGGTGACATGGATGTAATGTGGGGGTGCAGGGTGACATGGATGTAATGTGGGGTGCAGGGTGATATGGATATAATGTGGGGTGCAGGGTGACATGGATGTAATGTGGGGTGCAGGGTGATATGGATATAATGTGGGGGTGCAGTGTGACATGGATGTAATGTGAGGTGCAGGGTGACATGGATGTAATGTGGGGTGCAGGGTGATATGGATATAATGTGGGGGTGCAGTGTGACATGGATGTAATGTGAGGTGCAGGGTGACATGGATGTAATGTGGGGTGTAGGGTGACGTGGATGTAATGTGGGGTGCAGGGTGACATGGATGTAATGTGGGGTACAGAGTGACATGGATGTAATGTGGGGGTGCAGGGTGACATGGATGTAATGTGGGGGTGCAGGGTGACATGGATGTAATGTGGGGTGCAGGGTGACATGGGTGTAATGTGGGGTGCAGGGTGACATGGAGGTAATGTGGGGTGCAGGGTGACATGGATGTAATGTGGGGTGCAGGGTGATATGGATATAATGTGGGGGTGCAGTGTGACATGGATGTAATGTGAGGTGCAGGGTGACATGGATGTAATGTGGGGTGCAGGGTGACATGGATGTAATGTGGGTGTGCAGGGTGACATGGATGTAATGTGGGGTGTAGGGTGACGTGGATGTAATGTGGGGTGCTGGGTGACATGGATGTAATGTGGGGTGTAGGGTGACGTGGATGTAATGTGGGGTGCAGGGTGACATGGATGTAATGTGGGGTGTGGGTGACATTGATGTAATGTGGGGTGTAGGGTGACGTGGATGTAATGTGGGGTGCAGGGTGACATGGATGTAATGTGGGGTACAGAGTGACATGGATGTAATGTGGGGGTGCAGGGTGACATGGATGTAATGTGGGGGTGCAGGGTGACATGGATGTAATGTGGGGTGCAGGGTGATATGGATATAATGTGGGGTGCAGGGTGACATGGATGTAATGTGGGGTGCAGGGTGATATGGATATAATGTGGGGGTGCAGTGTGACATGGATGTAATGTGAGGTGCAGGGTGACATGGATGTAATGTGGGGTGCAGGGTGACATGGATGTAATGTGGGGTGCAGGGTGACATGGATGTAATGTGGGGTGTAGGGTGACGTGGATGTAATGTGGGGTGCAGGGTGACATGGATGTAATGTGGGGTGCAGGGTGACAGGGATGTAATGTGAGGTGCAGGGTGACATGGATGTAATGTGGGGGTGCAGGGTGACATGGATGTAATGTGGGGGTGCAGGGTGACATGGATGTGATGTGGAGAACAGGTGATATGGATATAATGTGGGGGTGCAGTGTGGCATGGATGTAATGTGGGGTGCAGGGTGACATGGCTGTAATGTGGGGGGCAGGTTGACATGGATGTAATGTGGGGTGCAGGGTGACATGGATGTAATGTGGGGGTGCAGGGTGACATGGATGTAATGTGGGGTGCAGGGTGACATGGATGTAATGTGGGGTGTAGGGTGACGTGGATGTAATGTGGGGTGCAGGGTGACATGGATGTAATGTGGGGTGTAGGGTGACATGGCTGTAATGTGGGGTGTAGCGTGAAATGGATGTAATGTGGGGGTGCAGGGTGATATGGATGTAATGTGGGGGGCAGGTTGACATGGATGTAATGTGGGGGTGCAGTGTGACATGGATGTAATGTGGGGGTGCAGGGTGACATGGATGTAATGTGGGGTGCAGGGTGACATGGATGTAATGTGGGGTGCAGGGTGACATGGATGTAATGTGGGGGTGCAGGGTGACATGGATGTAATGTGGGGTAGCAGGGTGACATGGATGTAATGTGGGGTGCAGGGTGACATGGATGTAATGTGGGGGTGCAGGTTGACATGCATGTAGTGTGGGGTGCAGGGTGACATGGATGTAATGTGAGGTGCAGGGTGACATGGATGTAATGTGGGGTGCAGGGTGACATGGATGTAATGTGAGGTGCCGGGTGACATGGATGTAATGTGGGTGTGCAGGGTGACATGGATGTTATGTGGGGTGCAGGGTGACATGGATGTAATGTGGGGTGCAGGGTGACATGGATGTAATGTGGGGGGCAGATTGACATGGATATAATGTTGGGTGCAGGGTGACATGGATGTAATGTGGGGTGCAGGGTGGCATGGATGTAATGTGGGGGTGCAGGGTGACATGGATGTAATGTGGGGTATAGTGTGACATGGATGCAATGTGGGGTACAGTGTAACATGGATGTAATGTGGGGTGTAGGGTGACATGGATGTAATGTGGGGGTGCAGGGTGACATGGATGTAATGTGGGGATGCAGGGTGACATGGATGTAATGTGGGGAGCCGGGTGACATGGATGTAATGTGGGGTGCAGGGTGACATGGATGTAATGTGGGGAGCAGGGTGACATGTATGTAATGTGGGGGTGCAGGGTGACATGGATGTAATGTGGGGTGCAGGGTGACATGGATGTAATGTGGGGTATAGTGTGACATGGATGTAATGTGGGGTGCAGGGTGACATGGATGTAATGTGGGGTGCAGGGTGACATGGATGTAATGTGGGGGGCAGGTTGACATGTATGTAATGTGGGGTGCAGGGTTACATGGATGTAATGTGGGGGTGCAGGGTGACATGGATGTAATGTTGGGGTGCAGGGTGACATGGATGTAATGTGGGGGTGCAGGGTGAAATGGATGTAATGTTGGGTGCAGGGTGACATGGCTGTAATGTGGGGTACAGTGTGACATGGCTGTAATGTGGGGTACAGTGTGAAATGGATGTAATGTGAAGTGCAGGGTGACATGGATGTAATGTGGGGTACAGTGTGACATGGATGTAATGTGGGGGGCAGGTTGACATGGATGTAATGTGGGTGTGCAGGGTGACATGGATGTAATGTGGGGTGCCGGGTGACATGGATGTAATGTGGGGGTGCAGGGTGACATGGATGTAATGTGGGGTGCAGGGTGACATGCATGTAATGTGGGGTGCAGAGTGACATGGATGTAATGTGGGGTGCAGGGTGACATGGATGTAATGTGGGGTGTAGCGTGACATAGATGCAATGTGGGGGGCAGGTTGACATGGATGTAATGTGGGTGTGCAGGGTGACATGGATGTAATGTGGGGTGCAGGGTGAAATGGATGTAATGTGGGGTGCAGGGTGACATGGATGTAATGTGGGGGTGCAGGTTGACATGCATGTAATGTGGGGTGCAGGGTGACATGGATGTAATGTGGGTGTGCAGGGTGACATGGATGTTATGTGGGGGTGCAGGGTGACATGGATGTAATGTGGGGTGCAGGGTGACATGGATGTAATGTGGGGGTGCAGGGTGACATGGATGTAATGTGGGGTGCAGGGTGACATGGATGTAATGTGGGGTGTAGCGTGACATAGATGTAATGTGAGGTGCAGGGTGACATAGATGTAATGTGAGGTGCAGGGTGACATAGATGTAATGTGGGGGTGCAGGGTGACATGGATGTAATGTGGGGTGCAAAGTGAAATGGATGTAATGTGGGGTGCAGGGTGACATGGATGTAATGTGGGGGTGCAAGTTGACATGCATGTAATGTGGGGTGCAGGGTGACATGGATGTAATGTGGGTGTGCAGGGTGACATGGATGTTATGTGGGGTGCAGGGTGACATGGATGTAATGTCGGGTGCAGGGTGACATGGATGTAATATGGGGGTGCAGGGTGACATGGATGTAATGTGGGGTGCAGGGTGACATGGATGTAATGTGGGGTGTAGCGTGACATAGATTTAATGTGAGGTGCAGGGTGACATAGATGTAATGTGGGGGTGCAGGGTGACATGGATGTAATGTGGGGGTGCAGGGTGACATGGTTGAAATGTGGGGTGCAGGGTGACATGGATGTAATGTGGGGGGCAGGTTGACATGGATGTAATGTGGGGTGCAGGGTGACATGGATGTAATGTGGGGGTGCAGGGTGACATGCATGTAATGTGGGGTGCAGGGTGACATGGATGTAATGTGGGGTGCAGGGTGACATGGATGTAATGTTGGGGTGCAGGGTGCCATGGATGTAATGTGGGGTGCAGGGTGACATGGCTGTAATGTGGGGTACAGTGTGAAATGGATGTAATGTGGGGTGCAGGGTGACATGGATGTAATGTTGGGGTGCAGGGTGACATGGATGTAATGTGGGGGTGCAGGGTGACATGGCTGTAATGTGGGGTACAGTGTGACATGGCTGTAATGTGGGGTACAGTGTGAAATGGATGTAATGTGGGGTGCAGGGTGACATGGATGTAATGTGGGGGTGCAGGGTGACATGGATGTAATGTGGGGTGTAGCGTGACATAGATGTAATGTGGGGGGCAGGTTGACATGGATGTAATGTGGGGGTGCAGGGTGACATGGATGTAATGTGGGGGGCAGGTTGACATGGATGTAATGTGGGGGTGCAGGGTGACATGGATGTAATGTGGGGTGTAGCGTGACATAGATGTAATGTGAGGTGCAGGGTGACATAGATGTAATGTGGGGGTGCAGGGTGACATGGATGTAATGTGGGGTGCAGGGTGACATGGATGTAATGTGGGGGGCAGATTGACATGGATGTAATGTTGGGTGCAGGGTGACATGGATGTAATGTGGGGTGCAGGGTGAGATGGATGTAATGTGAGGTGCAGGGTGAGATGGATGTAATGTGGGGGTGCAGGGTGACATGGGTGTAATGTGGGGTGCAGGGGGACATGGATGTAATGTGGAGGAGCAGGGTGACATGGATGTAATGTGGGGGTGCAGGGTGACATGGATGTAATGTGGGGTGCAGGGTGACATGGCTGTAATGTGGGGGTGCAGGGTGACATGGATGTAATGTGGGGTGCAGGGTGACATGGATGTAATGTGGGGTTGCAGGGTGACATGGATGTAATGTGGGGTACAGTGTGAAATGGATGTAATGTGGGGGTGCAGGGTGACATGGATGTAATGTGGGGTGAAGGGTGACATGGATGTAATGTGGGGGACAGGTTGACATGGATGTAATGTGGGGGTGCAGGGTGACATGGATGTAATGTGGGGGACAGGTTGACATGGATGTAATGTGGGGTGCAGGGTGACATGGATGTAATGTGGGGGTGCAGGGTGACATGGATGTAATGTGGGGTGTAGCGTGACATAGATGTAATGTGGGGGGCAGGTTGACATGGATGTAATGTAGGGGTGCAGGGTGACATGGATGTAATGTGGGGGGCAGATTGACATGGATGTAATGTTGGGTGCAGGGTGACATGGATGTAATGTGGGGGGCAGATTGACATGGATGTAATGTTGGGTGCAGGGTGACATGGATGTAATGTGGGGGGCAGGTTGACATGGATGTAATGTGGGGTGCAGGGTGACATGGATGTAATGTGGGGGTGCAGGGTGACATGGATGTAATGTGGGGTATAGTGTGACATGGCTGTAATGTGGGGTACAGTGTGAAATGGATGTAATGTGGGGGTGCAGGGTGACATGGATGTAATGTGGGGTATAGTGTGACATGGCTGTAATGTTGGGTGCAGGGTGACATGGATGTAATGTGGGGGGCAGATTGACATGGATGTAATGTTGGGTGCAGGGTGACATGGATGTAATGTGGGGTGCAGGGTGACATGGATGTAATGTGGGGTGCAGGGTGACATGGATGTAATTTGGGGTGCAGGGTGACATGTATGTAATGTGGGGTGCAGGGTTACATGGATGTAATGTGGGGTGCAGGGTGACATGGATGTAATGTGGGGGTGCAGGGTGACATGGATGTAATGTGGGGGGCAGATTGACATGGATGTAATGTTGGGTGCAGGGTGACATGGATGTAATGTGGGGGTGCAGGGTGACATGGATGTAATGTGGGGTGCAGGGTGACATGGATGTAATGTGGGGGGCAGGTTGACATGGATGTAATGTGGGGTGCAGGGTGACATGGATGTAATGTGGGGTGCAGGGTGACATGGATGTAATGTGGGGGGCAGGTTGACATGGATGTAATGTGGGGTGCAGGGTGACATGGATGTAATGTTCGCTGCAGGGTGACATGGATGTAATGTGGGGTGCAGGGTGACATGGATGTAATGTTGGGGTGCAGGATGACATGGATGTAATGTGGGGTGCAGATGACATGGATGTAATGTGGGGTGCAGGGTGACATGGATGTAATGTGGGGGTGCAGGGTGACATGGATGTAATGTGGGGGGCAGATTGACATGGATGTAATGTGGGGTGCAGGGTGACATGGATGTAATGTGGGGGTGCAGGGTGACATGGATGTAATGTGGGGGTGCAGGGTGACATGGATGTAATGTGGGGGGCAGATTGACATGGATGTAATGTTGGGTGCAGGGTGACATGGATGTAATGTGGGGGACAGGTTGACATGGATGTAATGTGGGGTGCAGGGTGACATGGATGTAATGTGGGGGACAGGTTGACATGGATGTAATGTGGGGGGCAGGGTGACACGGATGTAATGTGAGGTGTGGGGTGACATGGATGTAATGTGGGGTGCAGGGTGACATGTATGTAATGTGGGGTGCAGGGTGACATGTATGTAATGTGGGGTGCAGGGTTACATGGATGTAATGTGGGGTGCAGGGTGACATGGATGTAATGTGGGGGGCAGATTGACATGGATGTAATGTGGGGTGCAGGGTGACATGTATGTAATGTGGGGTGCAGGGTTACATGGATGTAATGTGGGGTGCAGGGTGACATGGATGTAATGTGGGGTGCAGGTTGACATGGATGTAATGTGGGGGTGCAGGGTGACATGGATGTAATGTGGGGGTGCAGGGTGACATGGATGTAATGTGGGGTGCAGGATGACATGGATGTAATGTGAGGTGCAGTGTGACATGAATGTAATGTGGGGTTCAGGGTGACATGGCTGTTATGTGGGGTGCAGGGTGACATGGATGTAATGTGGGGGACAGGTTGACATGGATGTAATGTGGGGGTGCAGGGTGACATGGATGTAATGTGGGGGACAGGTTGACATGGATGTAATGTGGGGGTGCAGGGTGACATGGATGTAATGTGGGGTGCATGGTGACACGGATGTAATGTGAGGTGCGGGGTGACATGGATGTAATGTGGGGTGCAGGGTGACATGGATGTAATGTGGGGTGTAGCGTGACATAGATGTAATGTGGGGGGCAGGTTGACATGGATGTAATGTAGGGGTGCAGGGTGACATGGATGTAATGTGGGGGGCAGGGTGACATGGATGTAATGTGGGGTGTAGCGTGACATAGATGTAATGTGAGGTGCAGGGTGACATAGATGTAATGTGGGGGTGCAGGTTGACATGGATGTAATGTGGGGTGCAGGGTGACATGGATGTAATGTGGGGGGCAGATTGACATGGATGTAATGTTGGGTGCAGGGTGACATGGATGTAATGTGGGGTGCAGGGTGATATGGATATAATGTGGGGGTGCAGTGTGACATGGATGTAATGTGGGGGTGCAGGGTGACATGGATGTAATGTGGGGTGCAGGGTGACATGGATGTAATGTGGGGGTGCAGGGTCACATGGATGTAATGTGGGGTATAGTGTGACATGGCTGTAATGTGGGGTGCAGGGTGACATGGATGTAATGTTGGGTGCAGGGTGACATGGATGTAATGTGGGGTGCAGGGTGACATGGATGTAATTTGGGGTGCAGGGTGACATGTATGTAATGTGGGGTGCAGGGTTACATGGATGTAATGTGGGGTGCAGGGTGACATGGATGTAATGTGGGGGTGCAGGGTGACATGGATGTAATGTGGGGGGCAGATTGACATGGATGTAATGTTGGGTGCAGAGTGACATGGATGTAATGTGGGGGTGCAGGGTGACATGGATGTAATGTGGGGTGCAGGGTGACATGGATGTAATGTGGGGGTGCAGGGTGACATGGATGTAATGTGGGGTGCAGGGTGACATGGATGTAATGTGGGGGGCAGGTTGACATGGATGTAATGTGGGGTGCAGGGTGACATGGATGTAATGTTCGCTGCAGGGTGACATGGATGTAATGTGGGGTGCAGGGTGACATGGATGTAATGTTGGGGTGCAGGGTGACATGGATGTAATGTGGGGTGCAGATGACATGGATGTAATGTGGGGTGCAGGGTGACATGGATGTAATGTGGGGGTGCAGGGTGACATGGATGTAATGTGGGGGGCAGATTGACATGGATGTAATGTGGGGTGCAGGGTGACATGGATGTAATGTGGGGGGCAGGTTGACATGGATGTAATGTGGGGGTGCAGTGTGACATGGATGTAATGTGGGGGGCAGATTGACATGGATGTAATGTTGGGTGCAGGCTGACATGGATGTAATGTGGGGTGCAGGGTGACATGGATGTAATGTGGGGGACAGGTTGACATGGATGTAATGTGGGGGTGCAGGGTGACATGGATGTAATGTGGGGGGCAGGGTGACACGGATGTAATGTGAGGTGTGGGGTGACATGGATGTAATGTGGGGTGCAGGGTGACATGTATGTAATGTGGGGTGCAGGGTGACATGTATGTAATGTGGGGTGCAGGGTTACATGGATGTAATGTGGGGTGCAGGGTGACATGGATGTAATGTGGGGGGCAGATTGACATGGATGTAATGTGGGGTGCAGGGTGACATGTATGTAATGTGGGGTGCAGGGTTACATGGATGTAATGTGGGGTGCAGGGTGACATGGATGTAATGTGGGGGGCAGGTTGACATGGATGTAATGTGGGGGTGCAGGGTGACATGGATGTAATGTGGGGGTGCAGGGTGACATGGATGTAATGTGGGGTGCAGGGTGACATGGATGTAATGTGAGGTGCAGTGTGACATGAATGTAATGTGGGGTTCAGGGTGACATGGCTGTTATGTGGGGTGCAGGGTGACATGGATGTAATGTGGGGGTGCAGGGTGACATGGATGTAATGTGGGGGTGCAGGGTGATATGTATGTAATGTGAGGTGCAGGGTGACATGGATGTAATGTGGGTGTGCAGGGTGACATGGATGTAATGTGGGGTGCAGGGTGACATGGATGTAATGTGGGGTGCAGGGTGACATGGATGTAATGTGGGGGTGCAGGGTGACATGGATGTAATGTGGGGGGCAGGTTGACATGGATGTAATGTGGGGTGCAGGGTGACATGGATGTAATGTGGGGGGGCAGGTTGACATGGATGTAATGTGGGGTGCAGGGTGACATGGATGTAATGTTCGCTGCAGGGTGACATGGATGTAATGTGGGGTGCAGGGTGACATGGATGTAATGTTGGGGTGCAGGGTGACATGGATGTAATGTGGGGTTCAGGGTGACATGGATGTAATGTGGGGGTGCAGGGTGACATGGATGTAATGTGGGGGTGCAGGGTGACATGGATGTAATGTGGGGGTGCAGGGTGACATGGATGTAATGTGGGGGGCAGCTTTGCGCTACACTTTTGTGGGACTGTGCACTGGGATTGTGGTTCACACAACCCTTTTTGTGGAGCAGCTGCGCTGGCTTCCATGTGTGTTATGCTTATGTATTTTATTAAGCTGGAATGAGAATCCTGATCGAGCACCACTCCCTACGTACGAGAGTGCAGTACCTCTTTTTCGTATATATCGTACTTCTTCCCTGTCTGGACACTATCACTGTTAAATCAAAACTGCTGATAGATTCCCTTAAAAAAAGGTTGTCTGGGGTTAAGGTTTTTTTCTAATATGGGTCCCATATCAAACAATATATATAAAAATATCAAACAAGCTATACGCATTTCTCTTTGGTGCTCCGGTCTTGTGTGGTGCCTCCCACCACTGCCAGTCTCTTTTTGTATATTTTGATACTACTGCCTAACACAGGCAGCAGCCAGAGGCAGTAGCGGTGTGCTATCAATGTGAAATCAGCCTCTAAAGTGATCCACAGTGATCTTCAGGTGCGTTTTTATCTCTCTCACTAAGGTTCTTATCCCAAAATCACTTAGTTTGGCTGGAGGGCCAGATCGAGGAAGAGTTGTGGGCATCCCAAGCTTCTTCTATTTAAGAATTATGGAGGCCATTGTGCTCTTAGGAGCCTTGCTGCAGAATTTCTATTGTAACCTTAACTGGATCTGTGCCTTGCCACAATTTTTTCTCTAAGCTCCTTGGGAAGTTCCTCAGACCTCATGATTCTCATGTGCTCTGACATGCAATGTGAGGTATGAAGTCTTATAGACAGGTGTGTGCTTTTCCCAATGAAGTCCAATCACTTTAATTAAGCACAGCTGGATTCCAATGAAGGAGTAGAACCGTCTCAAGGAGGATAAGAGGAAAATGGACAGCATGTGAGTTAAAAATGAGTGTTACAGCAAATGGTCTGAATACTGTGATATTTAAGTTTTCCTTGTATAACAAATTAGCAAAAATATCTACATTCCTGTATTTTTCTGTCAAGATGGGGTGCAGTGTGTGCATTAGTGAGCAAAAAAATTACTTTTATGTTCTTACTAATTGGCTGTAATGAAACAGCCAATCGGCTGTATCAGTACTCCAGTGTGTGTATAAAAGGGATAACACTATTTATTTCATTACATGTTGTGTAATCTGTATTTTCCAGCAGCTCTCACCTCTGCTGTGTCTATTAGTCATTTTTCTGTTGCTTCAGAGCTGGAGGAGACTTTGCTCCAGTGACTCAATGAGATTCTGCTTCTCTTTCCGGTAAAACAGAATTTAACAGAAATTGCAATCAAAAGAAAGAAAGTATCAATAAAGATAAGAATATGAAAGTACTTTGCACGGACAAGATTTATCAAACAGTTTCTTGCTGATCGAGGGGCCAATGGCACTCCTGCCCTTCATAATTGATCATGCGCTTCGAGTGGCACAACTTCAATAAAGGGGCCCGGCAGAGAGGAGGAGGAGACAGTGTTGTCTATCAACTTAATGCTGCCCGGGCCACATGCCCTGTCCCTGCCCTCTGCCCGATGAATAGCGGGTCCGCCAGCGCATCAAACCCCTACACTCCTCGTACAACCCGCCCTCAAAATCGGAGAGGAGGAGGAAGCATGGTTTATTATTACTTTTATGGTGCCCGGCACTCCTGCACATCTATCTATCCCTCGTGGAGAGGAGGATGAAGCATGGTCTGTCCCTGCCCCGTTGATATGCCCCTCGTTCAGTCCCTGTCCACCTTGTAGGCCCACCATCTAGTCACATGACCTGACTTGACGGCGTGACATCTGCGCCAGTCGCTGCAAACATCAAGAGGCTTATGCCAGTGTCTCGACAGAATTGTGGTCCACGCTCTATGTTAAAGGTACACCAGAAAAAGTTGGCACACTCTGTCGGAGCAGTGTAGGGGTGACAGATTCATGAATAATATGAGACACACTTCATGAATCGGTCACACACTGCAAACTACACAGGCAACTGCACATAGTGCAGTTTGCACTAGTTTTGATAAATGTGGGTCACTGTGTTTGTATATACTTTATGGGGGTTATTGATCATATGACAGACCAGCCTCGCACAGCTGGATGCATCAAGAGGCTCAGTCTTCTTGGTGTATCTGGCATGTGGCTGGGATGCGTCTTATTTTTATGGAAGGTCCTACCTGGCATAGAAATAGGCACAACCACGTGTGAAAAGTTGCTGCCTGTGCAATACCCCTGCCAACGCATAGGCAAGGTGGTAGTTGCAAATAGAGCTCTCTCCATGTCAGGAGCTGTTAGGGAGACTGATCACCTCTCAAGGATGCCTCTAAATACTGGAGAGTTAAGTATGCCAAATGTTATTGACCAATGATATTTGTTGTGATATTGTAAAGCAAGCTGGAAGCTGATTGGAAAGTGCTACCACCTGACCAAGGGCATATAAACCCCTGTTGGGCGGCAGCACTTGGTTTGCAGTTTCAGGAGAGTAAGAGACTCCAACACTGAGCATATGAAGTTCTAGCAAGAGTGAGAAGCAGGTTCAGTGTGCAGCTCCTGCAGAGCTGCCATCGAGACACACTATGAGAAACCAGAAGTGTCCAGGCCAACTGCCTGACACATTAGGGCAAGTCAGGAGACTTAAGCCCCAGAGCAGAGGTCCCCCATCTTGTGAGCAACCTTCCTGTGGACTAGCTATCTCCATCAACCTTCCAGCTTGCTGAATCTGCCTTTAGCGTTTGGCCATTGCCTGCTGTATAAAGTTGAATAAAGAACTGTAAGTTAAATAGCAAAATGTGCATCAGTCTAATCTCTGAATAAGGCTGTTTCCCATCACGGCTCCCAATCCATCACCCATGGATTCATCCTATATACACTTCAGGAATTTCCCCAGGGAGAAACCACTGCATCAGCCTCTCCCTCCTTATTTCTTGCACACACCACCTGCTGGAGATCTGCCAGGCTGTAGGTCAGCCTTCCAGACCCCATACCAAGCAAGGCCACTCCAGTATTCTGGGGCCTGGCTGCCTTCAAGCCACAAAAAAGGCTAGGCCCCGGTGGGGAATGTTGTAAGTGGCAACACACACATTGGGGCATATTTACTTACCCGGCCCCTTCGCGATCCAGCTGCGCGTTCTCTGCGCTGGATTCGGGTCCGGACGGAATTTATTAAGGTATTTCCTCCAACGTCCACCTGGTGGCGCTGCTGCGCTGAAGAGCATCGGAACGCACTGGAATACCTTCACTCAGCCCGGCACGGTGTAAGTGCAATTTTCGTGAAACATTTTTTTTTAAAATGCGGCGGTTTTTCGGAATCCGTCAGGTTTTCGTTCGGCCACGCCCCCTGATTTCCGTTGCGTGCATGCCGGCGCCGATGCGCCACAATCCGATCGCGTGCGCCAAAATCCCGGGGCAATTCAGGGAAAATCGACGCGAATCGGAAATATATGGGTAACACGTCGGGAAAACGCGAATCGGGCCCTTAGTAAATGAACCCCTTTATATTTACTTCTGTGTCTTATACTTGCATTTTGAACTGTCAAGCTACTGAAGGTTGATCAGAGATGTGCATGCCTCCTTTCTTTGCTGTGATGCCTACCTTCCCACTGTTCCAGCTACAGCTTCTAGGTGTCCCATGTCAGCAGTTCCAGAGCCCACCAGTGTTCCTGAGGTTCCTGCAGAGTCGATCCTGCCAGAGGATGATTTCCAGGTGGTGAGAGCTTCACAGGTTGATCCTCCAGCTGCAGCGGAATGTGTTTCAGCATCATCCGTTCCTGCAAAAGCACCTGTTCCTGCGAACTGCGGTCCTGATACAGCCACAGCTGCATCAGATGACATCCCTTCTGCTTCTGCACCTACCTCTGTAGTTCCAGTTTCCACCACCAGATGTCTCCAGGTGACAGAACCCAACAATGCTGTCTTCACCCGGCTGATGATGTCCATGCTACAGTTCCTGCTTCTTTGCCTGTAGTTTTTGATTTTACGGATTGAAATCCGTAAAATCCAACCCCGCAAGAAAACGGTGCAAATGCGTTTTTTTTTTATACCAATTTCACTGCATTTGGAATATTAAATACCATCACTGTGAAGTGCAATTTGTTACACTGAAAACAAGCCATCACACAGCTCTGTATATGGAAAAATTTAAAAAGTTGTAGATTTTTGAAGGGCATAGGCGGAAAGGGGTTAAGTCTACCAAATGTTATTGACCAATTTCTTGTGATATTGTAAAGCAAGCTGGAAGCTGGTCGGAGAGTGCAGTCAACTGATCAAGGGAGTAGCACGTGGTCTGCAGTTTCTAGTGTGTGAGAGATTCCAATTTGGAGCAGGTCCAGTGTGCAGCTCCTGGAGAGCTGAGATCCAGACATAATATTAGGAAGCAGAAGTGTCCAGGCCAGCTGCCCGACACATTAAGGCAAGTCAGGAGACTTAAGCCCCATAGCAGAGGTCCCCCATCTGGACTCGGCTCCATCTCTACTAGCACAGCCTGAAGCCTACAGGCTGTGAGCAACCTTCCTGTGGACCAGCTTTCTCCATCAGCCTTCCAGCTTGCTGAATCTGCTGCTACCGTTTGGTCGTTGGCTGCTGTTTAAAGTTGAATAAAGAACTGTAAGTTGAATTGCACAAAGTGCCTCTGTCTAATCCCTGAATAAGGCTGTTTACCATCACGGGCTTTCCCATCCATCCCCCAGGGATTCATCCTACATAAACTTCAGGGGTTGTCCCAGGGAGAAATCATTGCATCAGCCTCTACCTCCATATATCTTGCACACACCACCTGCTGGAGACCTGCCATACCAAGCACTGCAAGCATAGCGTGCCCAACACCGTTATCAGGGATAAAGGTACTGGACCATCTGTACCACTGCGGACAATGACATAAGCCGACACCTGGGAGTGGAGTCTAAATGGTACCCGGTTTTCACCAGAGCCCGCCGCAAAGCAGGTTGGACTTGTTGCGGCATGGTACCACCAGGTCACTCCACAGGCGCGCCTTTGTCTGCAGTGCGGGCCAAGGCAAAGTACAGAGTGGTTGAGCAGAACAGGCAGGAGGTCAGGACAGGCTGCAAAGAAGCGTAGCCAGAAACAGAACCTGGGTCACCACGGGAATTCACAACATGATCACATGGCATCATCAACAAAACTCAAAGGCACTAGGCAAAAAGATCTGGCAGGGCATAAGGGAAGCGGCTGGCCATTTATAGGTGGCCAGCTCCAATTAGCGGTGTGCAGGGCCTTTAAATCTCGAACGGCACTTGCGCTCTAGGAGGCAGGGACGTGAACGCTGCAGCGAGGAGACCGTCGCTGCAGCGAGGAGAGCTAGGAGGACCTGCTGCTGGAACGAGAGGTTACAGGGAGGCACACGGGTGCACTTGTGACCCGGGACATGGGTTGCAGGAGCATCCATGACAGCTGCACTAACCTGTCACTCCGGTATTCTAGGCCCTGTGTGCCTCCAGGCCACAAGAAAAGGCCAGGCTCCTGTGGGGGATATTGCACCTGCAGCTAGTGAGGGGTCCTGTCCCCATGCTGCGCCCTCCTCATGCCCCTCCTTGCCGTGCAGGTGGCGGAAAGGGGAAAAAATTCCCAAGTGGTAGCACTATGCTAGCATCTGTGATTATTTCAGGGCTTCTATCCCAGTGTTCTGGTGCAGAAGCCCTGATAAATTAGCCCTTATAAGTCTGTATATAACGTATATATTAGTGTATTAATGTGTGAGTATGAGTTTATACATATGTTTATATGTGTAACAGTGTATTAATGTGTGAGTATGAGTTCATACATATGTTTATATGTGTAACAGTGTATTAATGTGTGTATTGAGTGTAGAACTTTATTTGTATGTATTGTAGTATATATATAATTGTATGATTTTACAAATATGCATATATTTTTAAAGGGGAAGGGGGGCCCCATGCAGAAATCTGCTCTGGGGCCCGGCCTCTCCTTTCTAGGATCATCAGCCAAAAATTGGTCAAACATATTGAACAATGCTTGTATCTCAATGCTTCATAGGGAAAATCTGATTAAGGCTACATGCACACGATGTATGCCCGCTGTACCGTAGCTCGGCGTGCATACATCGACGCTGCGGAGAGGAGCAGGAGATGAGCGCAGCTCACCCCCGCCCCTCTTCATAGGAGTATATAGCGCATGGTGTCGTATCACGGAGAAAGATAGGACATGTCCTATTTTTCTACGGCTACCGAGCGGTATGGTGCCGCACGTGTGCTGCACTGTACCACTCCCGTACAGGGCCGCGAACCCATAGCGATGTATGGGGGACATATATCGGCCGTATATACGCCGGCCGCATATATATGTCCCCCATACATGTGTGTGAATGTAGCCTAATTTGTAGTTCCTACATACTCAAGGAAACTGATGCAAGGCTGTATAATCATCACACAACATATTACTGTAACATGCAAGAAACAAGGACTCCCTGTTACATGTGTGCCAATGTCATCCTCTGTTTGTAAGGTAAGGCTGTGAATGAGCTGAAGTGTCAATTTGTTTCACCAAACAAATCTGTCTCCTGCAAACCCTCTGGGTCTCTAAGCGTTAATTCACAGAATCAATCTCCTTCACCTTCTGGAGCGGTCTGCGGAGTCTCATATAAGCTCTTTCTGACCAGTACTCTTTGCCTGCTATAGTCTTGTATTTAGTAAGCTAGTGATTAATATGTCTTTCAGTATTCTGGTATCTTTGACCCTTGCCTGTGTTCTGGACTATCTATTTCCCTAGGTATTTTGTACTGTGTTTGTCCTCATGGCTTTGACATGGATTCATCTCTGTTTGTTTTGACTTATTTTTGTCTCTGTGTCTGCACTTTGGTGCAGATAGAGAACTTCGAGTAGTTGGTTACCCACCACCCAGTGTAGGGCAGGCAAGCAGGCAGGGTCAATTGAGAAGGGGATTAAGTGTCACAGTGTCCACTGTCTCTGTCTACAGTCTTTTCCCTGATTCTGCCTTACATTCCCTCAAAATGATCCTCATATAATGAGGCCATAGCTTTTCATCTAGCAAACCAAAGAGTCTCAGGAGTGTAAGGGATAGTCCGAAATTTGGACACAAAAGTGGCCACATGGTCACAACCAGTTGCAAACAGTCCAAAGTAACTTGTGTATAATTCTGTATAATATGCAGTTAAATCATCTGGTTATTTTTGGATGGTGACACTACAAGATAAGATGTCTGTACATCCACAATATCATCAGTTAACATTGGGATGCCCCGGAGCAAGGCTCCTAAAAACCTATTACTGATATAAATGGAAATGCATTGCAGGTTCAATAGGCTCCTATCAAGGAATAATTTTAAATTATAGTCATAGGTTGGGGAAACTGAGCTGTCGGCATGTGGCATAGTTGTAAATATGGTCTTAGTTGTAAATGCTCCGCAAATAACCCTCCCACTATTAGAAGACTATTACACAATGCAGCTGACCAACACTCGAGGGCAACTATTAACCACACTCAACCGTTTTTGTGGATCCTAGGTTCTGTTGGTATATGTCATTGTATGGTTATCCTTCTGTGGTTTCCGTCAGCAAACTTTACAAAAACTGACAACATTCAAGGCTAAGAATTAGAGATATTAAAGAAAAAATCTTATCCAATTATTTCTGTCCATCTTTTTCTGAAATTTGCTTTATGTCTCCGAATGTAAAGGAAATCTACCATTTGATTTCATGCATTATGAAGCAAACATACTTTGAGAATGCTGTAGCTACACTGATGCAGGATCATATCTTGTTTAATCCCAGAGTTGAGTGGTTTTGCTAAAAAAACTATTATTAATACCTTGACCTTGGGAAAGCTAGATCCACATTACACATCATACAGAGCTTTCTGAAAAGCCAAGACAGGACTAATCAACCTGGGCTGGACCACTCATACACAGCAGCTGGGGGATGGTGCAGCGATTGATTACTTTTGTCAGGCATAACACGGTGATTACATCATTCTCTGGTGCAGTGCAAAACTAATGTGAAAGGAAAAGCGCTGAGCCCAGGCACAGAAGTGACAAAGCTTCTGAGATCCCTTAGCTCGGGGATTAAACATAGTATCATGAATCATAGTATCTACAGCCTTCTCAAGGTATGTTTGGTTCATTATGCATGAAATCAAATGGTAGGTTTCCTTTAACTTAAAATATCCCTTAGAGGAAATCGAACCTTACTAGATCCAGTCTTCGTGACTGTGGAAATCTTCTTATTTTTGTTCTGCATGGCCTCCCTCTTTCCAAAATCAACTTATAAAATTGTGCCAAGGAGCCTAAAAGGTTTGCAGGCTCTAATGCTACTTTGTAAGGCAGCCCTCTTACCATCAAGCATCACATCGTCAGGGAGCCTAATGACATGTCCCACATCATTTATTTCCTGTTTAAATCTGCTTGTAATCAGAATTCAGTCATCAAGTAATGCTGTCCAACAGATGGGCATAATTATGACTTTGTTGAGACGTTGCACACAGACTTGGGCACCTTTCTGTGGAGGCATTCTTTAAAGCTCTTGGTTTGTTGTATGAGGACCTTTCGTCATGGTAATGGACACTGAAACCTAATGGAACACATTTACTAAGGGTCCAGAAGCGTTTTTCCGCCGGGTTTCCTGAATTTTTCCGATTTGTGCCGAATTGCCCCGGGATTTTGGCGCACACGATCGGATTGGCTTGCACGTGACAGAAATAGTGGCGGGGGGGGGGGGGGGGTTGTGGCTGTCGGAAAACCCGACGGATTCGGAAAAGCCGCAGAATTTAAAAAATAGCACTCACATACACTGAGACATAGGAGGTGAACTCCGGCGGACTTCAGCGCAGCAGCGACACCTAGTGGACATCGGGCGCAAGACCTTAGTGAATCCCGGCAGAACCCGAATCAGCGTCGGAGAAAGCGCCGCTGGATCGCAACTGGACCGGGTAAGTAAATCTGCCACATTGTGCTAAATTCCGTAGGTGGTCGATAGATATGGCTTAGAATTCCTCTGAACAACAAAGTTTTTTCCTAGCAGTTTTTTTTCGGGCTGATAGGCGTCTTAGACAGGAAGCGGAGTCTGACTGGCGTTTCTGTGTGGCTGAATCAACCTGTGCAGCCCAATGAAGCTTGGAGGTATGGTTAGTCGCAATGAGAGAGAGGAAAGACACCGGGGCACATTTACTTACCTGGTCTCTGCGCGATCCCCAATCCAGACTGTCCGACCAAGATGAACTCTGTCCCAGCTGCGCAAAATGGAAATCGTCGGGATGTCTGACGAAAGTGCGGTCCGCGGGGCCCTTAGTAAATGATTTACTAAAGGTTGCGCTACTCACTTTTGTCGGACAGTTTGCCTTTTTCAGGGATTGCACGGCTCGGGCAGTTATTTTACAGGTTTCTGCGCTGGGATTTTGGCGCACATGATCCTTTTTTGGCACAGCTGCGCTGGTTGAACTGGTTTTAATAATTTGATGGATTTGTCTACAGTTCCTTTGCTCTTCTCTTCATCCTCCTCATTTTCTTCAGTGTCTTCCGAAAAACTTTTTTCTTCTTCATTCTCTTGATCCTCCTCCGTGGACACCTCCTCAGACTTCTTGGGGGATATGTATCATACGTTGGCGGTACTGTGCCGGCTTATGATAACGCAGCCGCCCCTCCGGGCGCAGCCAGATACATCAAGGGGTTCCGGTCTCTTGATGCATCAGACAGGGACCTGCGCAGCCATTATTTCTATGCCAGATCCTACAGATTGCTTGTTTTTTTTCAAACTAACATCCAGTGATCCCATTGGCTGCTGACCAGTGACATATTTATCTGTGCATTTAACCCCTTATGGTCACTGCTGATTGTGTATAAATATAAGTATGTAATTTATAAAAATAAATCATTTTTATAGTGTTTGAGTTGTAATATAATACATATTTATATATAGCTGGCCTTTTTACTGTTATCTGTTTATCTTGTACTTTTACTCTTTGTCAAGGCTTGTAATGCCTAATAAGTGGGATACAAGTCCTGAAATAGACACAATAACACAATTCTATGCCAGGTCTGGGCTGGCTCTGAACTAGCGATATCGGCAGCTAAAGAAATAGGCTTTGAATCTTTAACTGCAGCTCACAGAACCATGCAATATGAAAGATGATATTCTTATCTTTAATATGGCACCACAAACATGGGTCTAGGTACTATGGAACCAAACATAGGGTTGTCTGAAATGACACCATTCAAACCCTAAAGTTGACTCATCTCTAGCAAAATATGACTCTCCTCTGCTCATTTTCACAAGACTTTGCGGGAGATTTTTTTAATAGGTAAGTGGCCAAGATTTCAAATAAAAGAGGGAATTCTAGAAATGATATTTCCTTCACTACGAGATGCTGCTAATAGTTTCCTTAGTGCAGTGACAAGGACCCTCACGGCAGCACCTCCAGTACAGCTTTAATCTTGGTGCTGGAAAGTCTTAATGACACATGATTTTCCATTTTAGTTTTTATAATTTTATTTTTTTCACTTCTGTAATTGTAATACATAAATATCACTAATAGGATAACAGAAATGGCTCTGTTTTTACTGAAAATTAGACCCAACAATGAGCCATCATTTTTAATATAATACATTATATTGTCTAAAACAATCTTATATGTAATATCTATTACAAGAACTGACTGCAATAGACTGGCATACAACAAGTGATCAATTGTATGTGCACAGCTTATATTTCCATTTACCAAAGGTCAAGCATAAAAAGTTAATAGACTTTATTTATGGGAAGGACAATGTATTATTTGCTTTATGGTAACATCCATAATAGTGTATTGTAATATGTTGGCAAGAAGCTATTATTATGGTGCCAGAGCAAATACTACAACTTATCCGCTTACAAGCAAACCTGTTTTGCAATTTACATCACACTGTCAAGTTGATTTTCTGGATGATCTTCTCAGACCTGAGAAAGCGCTTCACGTGCAAAACGGTCCGTCGTTTGTGGCGTGTCCGGTACCACTCTACCTTATCCTGCTGGCTATAATAAAATACTTCATTTTTGTTGAGTGACCCACTTTTCCTTCCCTTTTTGCGTTGCCCATATTGGGGCACATTTACTAAGGGTCCACGGACTGCGATTCTGTCAGGTTTCCTGACTATTTCTGTTCTGCGCTGAATTGCACAAATCGGGGGGCGTGGACATCGGACAACCCGACTGATTCGGACAAACCGCGGAATTTAAAATTCAAATTGTGTCGCAAGATGAGCACTCACATGCACCGGGAAGAAGATGGTGAACTCCGGCGGACATCAACGTGAAGCGACACATGCAGGAAATAGGGCACATGTTGTAAGTGAATCGCGGCAGCCCTGAATCCTCGTCGGACATTCCGGATCGGCGGATGCAACATGACGGGTAATTAAATGTGCCCCAGTGTGTTGCTCACCTTTTTCTTTCTAGACGTCTGCATTTTTCTGTTCTGTATCTACTTGTCAGTAATCTTCCCAGCAGCAGTGAAGTAGAAAGAAACTGAACTCTTACCATCTTTGCCTTAAAGGAAATCTACCATTTGATTTTATGCACCAAACATATCTTGAGAAAACAGTACTGTAGCTGCACTGATGCAGAATCATATTGTGTTTAATCCCTGAACCAAATTTTTTGGCTCAAAAAACAATTATAAAATTCAGGACCTTGAGAAAGCTGGGTGCAGGCTGGTTGGCATACATAAACAAATTGGGGGACATTTACTAAGGGCCCGAATCGCGTTTTTCCGTGGGTTACCCGAATATTACCGATGCGCCAATTTACCCTGAATTGCCCCGGGTTTTTGGCGCACACGATCTGATCGGATTCGGGAAAACAGCCATATTTTTAAAAAAGTGTCGCTTGACAAGCGCTTACCTGCACCCAGCAACGGATCATGAACTCCTTTGAACTCCGACGGACTTTAGCGCAGCAGTGACACCTGGTGGACATCGGGCACACTACCTTAGTGAATCGCCGGAAGACCGAATCCTCCACAGAGAACGAGCTGCTGGACCGCGACAGGACTGGGTAAGTAAATCTGCCCCATTACTTCCACATACACTGAGCTGCCTGAACTGTCCAGGCAGGACAGGACTTATTATCCTGAGCAGGATGACTCATACACAGCAGCTGGGGGATGGTGCAGCAAGGGCCGACGTTAGGGGGCAGCAAACTAAGTGAGGTGCGCTGGCGGGGGCAGAGGAGTACAGGTGAGCCCGCGACCCGCTATATGGGTCGCGGGCTCACCTGTACTCCTCTGCCCCCGCCAGCGCACCTCACCTGTCCCGGCTCCTGGCACGCTCCCCTCCGCTGTGCATGCGCGTCCCCGACTGCTAGGGCATGCGCAGCAGCTTCTCCAGATTTAAAGGGCCAGTGCGCCATTAATTGGCGCTGGCCATATTGCCTAATTCTACCTGCCGCAGAAAGTCCAACCTGCTTTGCGGGGGGCTCTGGTGAAAACCAGGTGCCACTTAGACTCTGGTCCCAGGTGTCGGCTAGTTCCATCTCCCGCTGTGGTCCAGAGGATCCACTGATCCTGACACTATATTAATTGCTTTTTGTCATGCTGTATTATATATTACACATGGTTCAGAATAGTTATATTTATATTAAACACATATGTAGGATTTATAAGATACTAGTAGCTCCCACATCATTAATTATCTATTCCTTCCCCTTGGGCCCCACTGTAATTTGCACATTTTTCAATGTACAGATCATGCATCACAGTTGTGCACATTCTGTGATACAAGGACATATACCATCTAGTTGTGTATTTGCGCATGCGCAATGATTTTCTGACCATTGACACTGGAGGTTATTAGGTTGACGCAGTAGGCCAGTATCAGCGCAGGGCACCGACACTACTGCCCCATATTACAGATTGCTTTACCATACTACTGTTTGTAAACTACAAAGTGCCTTTTGCGATGGGTGAATTAAACACATCAACTGTATGGAGTGCTGCTTCTCTGCATTTTTTCTGGATATTGGGCCAGATATATAAAAAGTGAAGCAAATTGCCTTAGTGCAGTTTGTCTCACTAATGTGTAGGGAGCGCCAAATAATTCAATAGTGGCGCATGCTGTCAATGATCCGGCGCAATTTGCACTGTTAGGGAAAATACACCTTTTTATTTTTGGTGCAGGCTCAGGCCACTCCCTAGTACCCAGGGCATGTTAGGAGACTAAGCCCCCAGAGCCGAGGTCCACCACCCGGACTCAGCTCCATCTTTACCAGCCCAGCCTGAAGTTATTACCATGCTATGAACAACCTTCCTGCGGACCAGCTTTCTCCATCAGCTTTCCAGCCTGTTGAAGCTGCTGCTACTGTTAAGGCCGCTGCCTGCTGTTTGAAGTTAAATAAAGAACTGTAAGTTGATTTGATCTCTGTCTGATCCCTGGATACAGCTGTCTACCACCACAGGCTCCCCATCCATTACCCAGGGACCTATCTTACAGACACTCAAGGGTTGCCCCAGGGAGAAATCAGTACATCAGCCTCTCCCTCCATATTTCTTGCACACACCACCTGCTGGAGACCTGCCAGGCTGTAGGTCAGCCCTATACCAAGTGACAATGCGCAAATGGAGCGAACCCTGTCTGAGGACTCTGGGGCACAGGAGAAAATTCGGCCAGCCACCGCTAATGGCAGGAAGGACTAAACACCGCCCTGTGGCGCAAACATTTCCCCTCTACATCAGCGCAGGAAGTGAACTCCGGTGTGCCTCGTGCGGTATGGAGGAATAGTTCAGCCACCCAAAGAAAGGCCAAGCCCCGGTGGGGGATGCTGCAGTAGCCCACGTGACAAAATGCTCGCTCACAACCCTGAAAGGCTGAAAAACTCATTTCAGTAGCATGAAGCCAGCAGGTGCGATGACATCATCATATTGCATCTGCTGGCCTCTGCAGCATACAGCAATGCTTAGGAACAATGGTAATGCAGGGAGCCAACAGCTCTTCATCTCTAGTGTAGCATGATAGAGCTTGAAATCCAGTGACCATCTCACAACATCTGGGACAGCTGTGAGGCTTAAGAAGTCAGCCTAGTACGGACTGTTACTTCATAACTCCTTTATAAAGTTATGTCTTATAGGTCTTATTTGAAACTTAGCTGGATGTTTTAGAAAAAAAATTGATTCTAGCAAGTAGTGAAAGTTATAAAGCCAGAACCCATAGATCCTCATCCAGCAGAATTTCCAACTAGAATAGATATACAGGTGGTTCCCCGACTTACAGACGACCCCTAGTTAAAAATGGACCTCTGGATTTTGGTAATTTACTGTACTTTAGCCCCAGGATACAATAAACAGCTATAATAGTTAAAGGTGTCTGAAATGAAGCTTTATTGTTAATCCTGGTTCTTATGACAATCCAACAATTTTAAAATACAATTGAGACCAAAAAAATTTTGACTGGAGTTACAATTATAAAATATACAGTTCTAACTTGCATACAAATTCAACTTAAGAACAAACCTACAGACCCTATCTTGTATGTAACAGCCTGCACTGGTTTGGTTTTAATCCCACATCATGTCATTAGGCTTCCTGAAGGTCATGCTTGATGTCAAGGGAGCTGCCTTACAAGGTTTTCCCTATTTTCCAGAATCCCCTAGTGGAGCATCCATGGGAAAAAGATTCCACACGCCGACATGGTGGCCTTACTTGGCAGTCTCCGTAAGGAGAACTCCTACTTCCCAACCCTTGTCAAAAGCATCATAGCCAAACCAGTTACCTACACTGTACTGAAGAGACCCAACCAGGTGGAAACAGTGCTGTCTAGAGTTGGGAATATGTTCCTTCTGGAATAGATATACAGGCAGTCCCCGGGTTACATACAAGATAGGGTCCGTAGGTTTGTTCTTAATATTTTATAATTGTAGCTCCAGACAAATTTTTTTTTTGCCCAAGTGACAATTGGAGTAAAAAATTTTTTGCTGTAATTGGACCAAGGATGATCAATAAAGCTTCATTACAGACACCTTACAGCTGGACATTGCAGTCTGGGACTATAGTAAAGCCTCCAGGGAGCTTCACCAGAGGTCACAGTGGGCAGAGTGGTCCGTCTGTAACTATGAGTCGTCTGTAAGTCGGGTGTCCTTAAGTAGGGGACCGCCAGTACTGGTTTGGTTCTAATCCTGCATCATGACATTAAACTTCTTGTAAGTCATGCTGGAAAATGTTTATAGATTAATGGATTACTGCAGTTATATTTCCCAGGGCTACATCCCTAGGTTGAAACAAAGAATGAAAGTGAAAGTGAAAGAGTCAGCATATAAAGGAGACTGTCAGACAGCGTCTGGACGGATCTGCTGTGGTGTAAGTCTTGTATCTATTTTATAGGATTACAGGGTAATTGTTCATTATAATATTGTATTGTAATTATTTTTCTGTGCAGCTTCTTTTTTTTCAGTTATTCATCCTTTTCTACTTCTTGTTTCTCACTTGAAATGTACTAGATGTTAAGTAGAAATCTGGAGCACATGGTTAAGGCAGACAATGGCTGGAGACAATAGCGCTGCAGGATACACTATTCCAGTGAAAATTCTGTAGATGATAAAAGAAACCTGAGAGTACCTCATTATAGTCAGGGGGATTCATTTTTTTGTCTCATAGACTGTAAGCTCTTGTGTCATCCCCTCATCCTCATAGACTGTAAGCTCTTGTGTCACCCCCTCATCCTCATAGACTGTAAGCTCTTGTGTCAACCCCTCATCCTCATAGACTGTAAGCTCTTGTGTCACCCCCTCATCCTCATAGACTGTAAGCTCTTGTGTCACCACCTCATCCTCATAGACTGTAAGCTCTTGTGTCACCCCCTCATCCTTATAGACTGTAAGCTCTTGTGTCACCCCCTCATCCTCATAGACTGTAAGCTCTTGTGTTCCCCATTCATCCTCATGGACTGTAAGCTCTTGTGTCACCTCCTTCATCCTCATAGACTGTAAGATCTTGTGTCGCCCCCTCCATCCTCATAGACTTTAAGCTCTTGTGTCACCACCGCCATCCTCATAGACTGTAAGCTCTTGTGTCGCCCCCTCATCCTCATAGACTGTAAGCTCTTGTGTCACCCCTCATCCTCATAGACTGTAAGCTCTTGTGTCACCCCCTCATCCTCATAGACTGTAAGCTCTTGTGTCACCCCCTCATCCTCATTGACTGTAAGCTCTTGTATCGCCCCCTCCATCCTCATAGACTGTAAGATCTTGTGTCGCCCCCTCCATCCTCATAGACTGTAAGCTCTTGTGTCACCACCGCCATCCTCATAGACTGTAAGCTCTTGTGTCGCCCCCTCATCCTCATAGACTGTAAGATCTTGTGTCATCCCCTCATCCTCATAGACTGTAGGCTCTCGTGTCACCCCCTCCATCCTCATAGACTGTAAGCTCTTGTGTCAACCCCTCATCCTCATAGACTGTAAGCTCTTGTGTCACCCCCTCATACTCATAGACTGTAAGCTCTTGTGTCACCCCCTCATCCTTATAGACTGTAAGCTCTTGTGTCACCCCCTCATCCTCATAGACTGTAAGCTCTTGTGTTCCCCATTCATCCTCATGGACTGTAAGCTCTTGTGTCACCTCCTTCATCCTCATAGACTGTAAGATCTTGTGTCCTAAAGAAAGCTTGTTCCTGATGCTATACTCTGATATTGTGAATTCCCCTTGTGACCTTCTTGACTTCGCTTCTCTGCTTCCTGCCTTGACCTTTTGCCTTGCTCCTGACTCTGATCTTATGCCACCTGTCCTGTGCTCCAGCCTGTCCACCGACCACGATTCTGTCTCACAATTCTGTACTCTGCCTTGGTTGCCACCGCAAGCTAAGTCGCGCCTATAGAGCAACCTAGTGTTATCTCGTGGCAGCAAGTCCAACCTCTCGCCCCCCTTACAACACTGCTCTAGTTTCCTCCTCCCTCCTGCCCCCAGTTCTAGCCCCACCTCCTACCCCTAGTTCTAGTTCCCCACTGCTGCCCCTAGTCCCCCCCTCCTGGCCCCTAGTTCTAGTCCCCCTCCTGCCCCCAGTTCTAGTTCCCCCCTCCTGCCCCCAGTTCTAGTTGCCCCCTGTTCTAGTTCCCCACTCTTGTCCCCAGTTCTATCCCCCCTCCCTCCTGCCCCCAGTTCTAGTCCCCCCTCCTACCACAGTTCTAGTCCAACCTCCTGCCCCAGTTCTAGTCCCCCTCCCTCCTGCTCCTAGTTCTAGTACCCCCTCCTGTCCCAGTTCTAGTCCCCCTCCCTTCTGCCCCCAGTTCTAGCCTCCTCTCCCTCCTGCCCCCAGTTCTATTCCACCTCCCTCCTGCCCCCAATTCTATTTTCCCTTCCTGCCCCTGTTCTATTCTTCTCCCTCCTGCCCCCAGTTCTAGTCCTCCCTCCTGCCCCAGTTCCTTTCCCACCTTCCCATGAGTCCTGGTCCCCATTCACCAGCTGTTGCTGCTGCAGGATGACTTCATCCCACTGCTGGGTCACAGAAGGGCACAAGAACGGCGCTCTCGATAATGTTATGCACCCGGCATAAAAGTAATGATTGATTTTAGTATAATTTGGAGTAGGTGGAGGTGGATGTTGACGCCCCCAACTTGCTCCAACTGGGCAGCTGGACGCTTGGTGGATACCAGGTGGTAGAAATGGCCTAGGACTTATGTTACAGCATGGTATTGTTGGCAAAAGCCCCACCTTTGGCAAATCTGGCACGCGCTAGCACCCGGGCCCCAGAACCCATAGCAAATGTATAGAGAACACTGACAGTCGCCATCAGCTGTAACCTTCCTATAGATACATTTACATTTTACGTCCTTTCATATTTTACTGTTTAAGATGGTTGACCTGACAAGAAAACTTTGTGTTTGTTAGAATAATAAATTATTTTGCTACATGAATTTATCCTTATTTAAATATTCCATAGGCAAAGAAGTGTCAGGAATACACATAGAGCTGGAGCCATGCCATTAGTGGTGAGTGGGATTTATCTACACTGTGTGGTCTCTGTTCCTGGCTCTGTCCAGTGTACAGGTCCTGATGCCCAAAGGCAGGAAGATTGTTGTATTAAACATACACTGATGAGATATTGATGGCCTATCCTTCAGATAGCTCAGAATCTATACATGATCATATGATGAGAAAGCCTCTTTAAAATTTAAAGGATGCAGCAAATTTTTATTTTTGCGTTTTTTTTTTCTTACTTCCCACCATTCTGAAAAGCCATTACTAGGTCTAAGGGCTTAATGTCTTGCGGGACAAAGTACAGTTCTTAATTTCACTGTGTTCCTAATATCCCCTTTATTTGGTGAGTAGTATCATGGAGATACCAAATGCATGCATTTTTTACTGGACTGCTTAAAAACGGGCCAAAAATGCGTTCCAAACTTGACGTGTGGCATCACCCTTAGGTTATAATGCCTTTAGGGTCGGAAGGGCCACCAGTGTACCGGTGAATGCACCAGTGGCCTTGACACCTGCTGACTCGCCCCTCGTCACCACTGACTCTTCCCCTATGTCAAATGATTCTGCCCCCAGTGACTCCATCCATTTCTATCTGTGTTCTCTGGAAACAGATAGTTTAAATCATCGATGTAGCAGAGAGCATTTAGCAACCCACAACATCAATGCCAGTAGGCGCTATATGATGATGTCATCGCCAGCTGGCTTGTTGTACACAACAGCAGAGGAAAAAAAGAGGACAGGAGAACTAGTGGGGAACGTGGCAAGGTACGTATTTAGTGTTTATTATTTTTACACTGCAAGGAGGAGAAGGGGCCGCAATATGAGGGGGAGATCAGAGATGCCACAAATGGGGTGGGGGGGGGGGGGTAAGAGGAACCACCATAAGAGGTGAAAGATAAGAGTAGGCCACAATAAGAGGGGTGACAAAAGGAAGCCACAATGAGAGGGGATTCTCTATAAAAAGTGGGACAGGAGAGATGACCGTCAATAATAGAAGGTTGAGGGGGCCCACAATATAAGGGGGTGACAAGGGGGAGCACAGTATGAGGGGTAGGTGAGAGTCCACAAAATGAGGTACAGAGTGACCTTGCCGTGACCTCTAAGAACACCTTGTATAGGTATCAACTGAGAACACATTATTTCCCATTGTAAAAAACTGCCTAAATGGTTCCTCCGGCAGCACAATGTCCACACTATTCCCGTGCACAAACAGCTTTACTCTAAGGTTATGTCATATTTGTTTTATTGTTGTAATAAATATTTGAAATTCTTAATAATATCCTGTACAATGTCATTTTTTTGAAGGGCCCTTTCCCAAGAGAAGGCGACTTGATTGAATATAGCCGCCCCGGTTACCAGCACTGGGCAATATACGTTGGAGGGGGAAAAATCGTTCATTTGATGCGTAAGTAGTTTATAAGTGAATAGTTACAAAAACTGGAGCAAGGAACAAAGATATATAATATGATTGCATAAGTATAAAATAGGACTCTAACCTATAAAAATTGTAGATTGAAGTGAAAAATAAAATCGGTGTGAAGGTTGTAAAAGTGAATGGATAGTGTGTTAATGGAAATCTACCATGAAAATCCATCATAATAAACCAGATGCAGTTACTCCTAGATCCAGGCACCATGACTGTGGTAATATCCTTATATTTGTTATCCATGGCCTCCTTCCCTCTAATATCAACTTTTAAAATGATACTAATGAGTCTGAGGAGTAAGCCAACCCCTTTTGTTATCTGGCTTTATGGATCTGCCAACAGGTCCAGTCAAGCTAAATGCAGAAAACCACATTCCGCAGTTCATACACAGGGGATATGCAAAGCTATATATATGGAAAGGCCATCACACAGTGGGGCAGATTTACTTACCCGGTCCATTCGTGATCCAGCGGCGGGTTCTCCGTGGAGGATTCCGGTCTTCCAGCGATTCACTAAGGTAGTGCGCCCAATGTCCACCAGGTGTCGCTGCTGCGCTGAAGTCCGTCGGGGTTCACTGGAGTTCACCATCCGTTGTTGAGTGCAGGTAAGCGCGTGTCAAGCAACACATTTTTTTAAAGAATTCTGCGTTTTTTCCAAATCCATTGGGTTTTCCGACGGCCATGCCCCCCCGATTTCCATCGCGTGCATGCCAGCGCCGATGCGCCACAATCCGATTGCGTGCGCCAAAAACCCGGGGCAATTAGACGCAAATTGGTAATTTTCGGGAAACCCGAGGAAAAAACGTGATTCGGGCCCTTAGTAAATGACCCCCAGTGTGTTCTGCAATAACTCTTATCTATTGGGAAGGTTCACATGTCCATTATGCAGGGGAATAGCATTAAAAATTGCAGAAAACACCACGTTAAAAAGAGAGGAAATACATTTCAATGCAATATAAAAATGATATCATATACGGCTAATATTAGGTGTACAGTTATATACCCAAATACCCAGACAGACAAAAGTATAATGCATCGCAGACCAATGATATTAGTCCACATGATGTTCATCCAAATGAAGTGAAGTGTATATGTGATGGTCTATAAAAAGAGAAGAGATGAAATTATTATTTCATATTTATAAAACTCCATTGTCCGTACATAAGATGAGTATGAAGCTAAACAGAGGCCTACAAGGTCATGCTGACAATATTATATTCTACGTTTTAAAAACCTGGTTTCAAAGTCCTCAATTTATTAATCCACTGTAATTCTTATTTTCATTAATATTTTCTCTCTATTACCACCCGTGTTAGAGGGAGGACAAGATCAATCAGAATAAACTTCAATTGTCCTTCCATGTGACCCAGTTCTGTAAAAGGTCTTGTATCGCGGTTTTAACACTTTTTAAACTTTATAGCAAAAGCTGCTTCGGCGCTGCGCGCCTGCGGCATTTCCTATGTAGGCACGCAGCGCCGAAGCAGTTTCTGCTATAAAGTTTAAAAAGTGTTAAAACCGCGATACACTAACGAAACTAAGCACCGGCACCAGCTCACCCTGAGCTGGTGCTCGGTGTTTACAGCTTACACCTACCATTTGAAATGGTAGGTTTCCTTTAATGTATCTTCTCTAGGCAAAAGTCTCATCCTTTATCATGTGTAAACAATTCATGCCATTCCTACATGGGAAACTGCCCGTTTTTTTCTTCCTTTCTCAAAGTCAACTCTGTGTCTGTATCCTGGTGGCACCCACATTAGATTTTACCAACCTATCCTTCAAACTCCTTGACCTTCTATATGAAAGAAGAGGTGGGTTAGAAAACTCAGCAATGTCAACATTGGCCCAGAGATGAAAAAGTGGTGCTGTCTGCCTTTGTGCAGTTTGCCTCGTTCATTGTGGCATGCTGTTTAATTATCTGGCGCAACTGGTGCTGCTATGGAAAGTGTGCACACTATTGCACCTTTTTCTTTTTCGTGGACCAAAGAATTGTGGCGCACGCCAAACATAAATCTGGAGCAAACGCCCAACCAAGCTATAGCATGCCCCTTTGTCTGAACTGTCGGACAAAGAGCAGCCACGACACAATTATAGCGCAGACACTTTAGAAATACATGTGCAAGCTCCAAAGTCCTTTTTTTTTGTGCAAAGTTAGACAAATATCTCTCCTTTTTACCAGGTTGTAAAAGTTCCATTCAGTTTTTACCTGCCACCAAAATCTTGTTCTTATCACGTTTATTCCATGAGATCCATGTTCCGATTGAAGTATTACGCTTAACTCTCAGGAACTGACTAAATGGAAGGGATTAGGCTATTTCTTAAAAATTGAGAAGGTTCCTTTTTAATGAAATACGAGCAGACATTAATTCAGTAATTGTTGCATTTGTTTTTGTATAACAACAATTTTTTATTCGGTAATGACTTTTTCATGTGTTGTGGCTATGGGGGCAAATATGGCCCACACATATGCTAAGATAGTGATGATAGTGCTGGAGAAGGACCACATCTATGGCCATGCGCTTCAGTGGTGGAGACACATAGATGATGTGTTCCTCCTTTGGACGGGCTCAAATGCACAATCAGTGCAATTTTATGGATACCTAAACGCTATAGATGACAACATTAAATTGGCGACGGTGGACGGTGGACAAAGAATTACAGTTTTTGGATGTCTCCTGAAATAACTTGTTACATTTCCAAATCGGCCAACCCAGATCCATGAAAGAATGCCTTACGCTTAGTCAGTTCCTGAGAATTAAGCATATCTCCAACAATTCTTGGAGAGGAACTTGGATCTCATGAAGCAAAAATTTAAAGCCTGCGGCTATTCTCAACATGTTATTGATAAGAACAAGATTTTGTTCCGAATGGAACTTTTACAACCTGGTAAAAAGAGAGATATTGTAAATGGGATTCCCTGTGTCTCCACATATAGTGATCTGAGTTCTGAGATATCAGCAATTATGAGGATATATGGGGCAGTTTTGAATAAAGACAATGTTGAGATTGCTGAGTTTTCTAACCCCTCTCTTCTTATATATAGAAGGTTAGGAGTTTGAAGGATAGGTTGATAAAAGCTGACATGGGTGCCACAAGGATATACAGTCACCGGCCACTTTATTAGGTACACCATGCTAGTAACGGGTTGGACCCCCTTTTGCCTTCAGAACTGCCTCAATTCTTCGTGGCATAGATTCAACAAGGTGCTGGAAGCATTCCTCAGAGATTTTGGTCCATATTGACATGATGGCATCACACAGTTGCCGCAGATTTGTCGGCTGCACATCCATGATGCGAATCTCCCGTTCCACCACATCCCAAAGATGCTCTATTGGATTGAGATCTGGTGACTGTGGAGGCCATTTGAGTACAGTGAACTCATTGTCATGCTCAAGAAACCAGTCTGAGATGATTCCAGCTTTATGACATGGCGCATTATCCTGCTGAAAGTAGCCATCAGATGTTGGGTACATTGTGGTCATAAAGGGATGGACATGGTCAGCAACAATACTCAGGTAGGCTGTGGCGTTGCAATGATGCTCAATTGGTACCAAGGGGCCCAAAGAGTACCAAGAAAATATTCCCCACACCATGACACCACCACCACCAGCCTGAACCGTTGATACAAGGCAGGATGGATCCATGCTTTCATGTTGTTGACACCAAATTCTGACCCTACCAGTCGCAGCAGAAATCGAGACTCATCAGATCAGGCAACGTTTTTCCAATCTTCTACTGTCCAATTTCGATGAGCTTGTGCAAATTGTAGCCTCAGTTTCCTGTTCTTAGCTGAAAGGAGTGGCACCCGGTGTGGTCTTCTGCTGCTGTAGCCCATCTGCCTCAAAGTTCGACGTACTGTGCGTTCAAAGATGCTCTTCTGCCTACCTTGGTTGTAACGGGTGGTGATTTGAGTCACTGTTGCCTTTCTATCGGCTCGAACCAATCTGCCCATTCTCCTCTGTCCTCTGGCATCAACAAGGCATTTCTGCCCACAGAACTGCCGCTCACTGGATGTTTTTTCTTTTTCGGACCATTCTCTGTAAACCCTAGAGATGGTTGTGCGTGAAAATCCCAGTAGATCAGCAGTTTCTGAAATACTCAGACCAGCCCTTCTGGCACCAACAACCATGCCACGTTCAAAGGCACACAAATCACCTTTCTTCCCCATACTGATGCTCGGTTTGAACTGCAGGAGATTGTCTTGACCATGTCTACATGCCTAAATGCCGCCATGTGATTGGCTGATTAGAAATTAAGTGTTAACGAGCAGTTGGACAGGTGTACCTAATAAAGTGGCCGGTGAGTGTAGACACAGAATAGACTTTGGGGAAATAAGAAAAAAAACGGGTAGTTTCCCATGTAGGACTTGTGTGAATTGTTCATCTTCACAGAAGGCATCGGAGGAGGAGATTTGCACAAGCAGCTTGGAGGATCTAATTTTCTCCACTTCTTGCTGTCGGAGTATGCTGGAGGGGGCGCTCACAGCACAGGCACAGCAAGGAGCTTGAGCTGGATAAGATATGAGATAAGACTTTAGTACATAGAGAAGATACATACACTACATAATACTGTAATACTGCCCATTGTCTCTATTTCCTAAAATGTCTATCTAATTTGGGTTATGTTTGGGAAACCACATTAGACTTCAAGCCGAGGTTTAACCAACGCAAATACACCATCCGAAAGAAGGGGAAGACTTACCAGTGTTAAGACATTTTACAGAATTGTGTCAAACGGAAGGACATTTGAAGTTTACTCTAACTGACCATGTCCCCACCACTAAGACGGGTGGTAATAGAGAGAAAATCTTAAGGAAAAAAAAATTACATTAGATTCATAAATTGAGGAATATGAAACTCTATGGTTTAAATGTAGAATATAATATTGTCAGTGTGGTCTGTAAAGCCGTGGCGGAGTGTGGTTTTCTGCATTTTGTGGATTACCGACATGTAGCTTGACTGGACCTGTTGGATGTGGTCTATTTAGGGGTTAGCGATGTGGGATATTTACCCTATAACTACATGTGACAACTATTCGTTATATGTATATGTTGTAGGGGTTACTAGCACGATTGCAATACAGTTCTATTGCACGGCTGCCTATAACCAATATGGCTACTCGGTACCACATTGATGGCAGTGTGGTGCGCAATGACACTTCCTATCAGGCGCATTTCACATCGGGAGCCGCGGGTCGGCATGTCTAACCGCATACACAGACTGGACATCAGGTATCCACATGGATGCGTTATATATGAATAAAAACTAGTGTACATATGCATAATGATTATCCTTGTGACGCATACATGCACTTTACACTTAATTCATGGTGTAGATGAGTTATTATTGTTATTTACCGTGCACTGACACTTTATATTATGAATTTTTAATATATATATATATATATATATATATATATATATATATATACATATATATATATATATTTTTTTTTTGTTTGTTTGTTTGTTTGTTTTAGTCATGTGACACATACACCTGCTTTAAATAACGGTTTGTAACGTTGCGCATGGAATGAACTTATGGCTATTTTTTAACCAAATGGATTGGTATGTGCCGCCTCATTTTTGCTTTTTATATGTACAGTATATATACACACTATGGCTACATTCACACTGCCGTTGCCCGCCCGTACCGTAGCGGGCAACGGCAGTGCACGGGGAGAGGAGGAGGAGGTGAGCGCAGCTCACCCCCGCCCCTCTCCATAGAGATACATGGCGCACGGTGCCGTATTACGGTAAAAGATAGAACATGTCCTATCTTTTTCCCGGGTACGGAGCGATACGGTACCGCACGTGTGCGGCACCGTACCGCTCCCGTAGGGCGCCGTGCACCCATTGCTGTCTATGGAGGACGTATATCGGCCGTATATACGTCCTCCATACAGTAGTGTGAATGTAGCCTATGATATACATATGTACATACACACATCATTTACAAAATGAGATAAAGAGCAAATTCAGCTGATAAGTAGATGCTGCTCAAATTTAGAGAAGGAGGGGGGAAGGGTACCACAATACATTACAGTGGCCCCAGCTTCCTGCTCCTTGCTGTGCCAGTACAGTGAGCGCCCCCTCCCCCTCCAGCATACTCCGACAGCAGGACGTGGAGAAGATTAGGTCCTCCAAGCTGCTTGTGCAAATCTCCTCCGATGCCTTCTGTAAAGATCTATCTGACTGTCGATGCTCTAAAACAGCAGCAGGCAGATTCTTTATCTTGCTGAGCAGTTTGGATGGCTATGCCCCCTCCCCCAAGAGTGTGGTGCCCTGGGCGACTGCCCAAAAAGGCCTAATGAAGATCCACCATTGTAGTACAGAGCAACTAAAAAAGTCAAACAAACCAGTCCTTTAAAGGGCACCTACCACCACGATTCTACCTATAAAGGTAGATCGGGTGGTAGGTGGATGTAAGGGACGTGAGGAGAGCTCTTTTTAGAGCTAATCCTCACGTCCCCGCTAACTTTTAATAAACTTTATTCCCCTAACATGTAAATTTAGTTATGCGGCTACTGGGGCGTGGAGTAGCCGGGCACGAGGCTACACAGTGCGGCTACTCCACGCCCCAGTAGCCACGTTACTCCTCCTACCCTGTGTGTTCAGCGCGCGGCATCCGACAAGCCGGAGTTCTGCGCATGCGCAGTAGCTCCGGCCTCGGAGCTGTGGCTGCTCAGCTGCGTTCTGCGCATGCGCAGAACGCCAGCATGTCGGGCGAGGGCGCGCAGCTACGAGGAGCTGCGCGCCGAACACACAGGGTAGGAGGAGTAACGTGGCTACTGGGGCGTGGAGTAGCCGCGCTGTGTAGCCTCGTGCCCGGCTACTCCACGCCCCAGTAGCCGCATAACTAAATTTACATGTTAGGGGAATAAAGTTTATTAAAAGTTAGCGGGGACGTGAGGATTAGCTCTAAAAAGAGCTCTCCTCACGTCCCTTACATCCACCTACCACCCGATCTACCTTTATAGGTAGAATCGTGGTGGTAGGTTCCCTTTAAGTCCATCTTCTTTCTGCTTCTTCCTCAGCTCTAAATGCATTGTACAACCCTGTGGACTGGTTACTTGGATACTTATCTGTGGTGAAGGAAGAAACTTTCGAGGCTGCTGCTGCCTTTATTCCTAATGTTCCTGCTACTGAATGTTACTATAGAGTGAATAACAAGTATGACTGGAGAAGTAGACCTTTCCCACCCCTACAAATTGTGAAGGCAGCACGAAAAGAAGTGGGGAAAAAAAAGACATACAACCTCATGGAAAGCAACTGTGAACATTTTGTGACTGGACTAAGATACGGAAAAGGCTTTAGTGACCAGGTAATGTATTACTTTTTAGTTAATATAAAATATAAAATATAATGTTCTGTGCACCTTACTATAACTGCACTTACACTGACTGCATCATGTGCACAAACCGCATTGGGCCTACACAGATGTTTTGGGGTACCACAGCAGTGTGCAGGAATTTCATTGTGTCTACGCTAACAATGGTCAGTTTTACCTGCTAACCTTATCGTAGCCCATAAAAAAAAATTATTATTACACAAAATCGACATGTACCGTATATACTTGATTATAAGCCGAATTTTTCAGCACAAAACTCGCCTTTCCAGCGCCCACCACAGGTCTTCCTCTCTTCCGTCGGCAGCGGTAGGTCTGTGCGCAGCCGGCGCGTGGCTATGACGTCAACAACTGCTGATATCATAGTGTGCGCTGGAGGGGCCGTGTGCAGGGACCCGTCACTTTTTTTCTTTTTTGTGCTGGGCACACTGGGGACTGGCTAGCTATTTACTACACAGGGGCTGGATATTTACTACATGGGGCTGGCTATATAATATACATGGGCTGGCAGGCATTATACTACATGGGGCTGGTTATATACTAAAGAGAGCTGGCTGGATATATAATAAAGGGGGCTGGTTATATACTAAAGGGGGCTGGGCCAGCTATATACTAAATGGGCCTGGCCGGCTATATACTACACGGGGGCTGGGAGGCATTATACTACACGGGGCTGGCTATATACTAAAGGGGACTAGCTTGCTATATACTAAAGGGGGCTGGGCTGGCTGTATACTAAAGGAGGCAAGCTATATACTAAAGAGGGCTGGCTATATACTAAAGGGGGTTGGTTGGCTTTATACGAAAGGGGGCTGGCTATATACAAAAGGGGGCTGGCTATATACTACACGGGGCTGGCTGGCTATATACAACAGGGGGCTGGCTATATACAACAGGGGGCTGGCTATAAACTAAAGGGGCAGGCTGACTGGCTATATAATAAAAGAGGCTGGCTATATACTAAAGCGGGATGGCTGACTATATACTACAGAGGGCTGGCTGGCTATATACTCAAGGGGGATGGCTGGCTATATACTACAGGGCAATGGCTAGCTATATATTGGGAGGATATGACCAATGTATTTCCCACCCTCAGCTTTTACTTGAGTCAATAGGTTTTCCAGTTTTTGGTGGTAAAATTAGGGGCCTCGGCTTATACTTGGGTCGGCTTATACCTGAGTATGTAATTATTATTTACATTAATGATCACTAAAGTATTTTCTTTTGACAAAATTTATCAGAAGAAAAAAATGAATTTATGTTTCTGTACCCTTTAGGCAGCGTATGTAAAGGAGATGGCAGGAGGATTATGGGGTTCAGTCAATCAAGCCCTGGGACATTGGAATTAATCCCTTTTATTACAATCTGATAACAGTGACCGGTTCAGCGAAGCCATAACCAGAAGAAGAGAACTTTAAAGTCCTTGTTTTTTATTTTATGAATAAATGCATAGGTTATTAGTGAAAGTTGTGGTCAGGATACAGTGTAACCTTGGCTTACAAGCATAAATCGTTCTGGGAACATGCTCGTATATCAAAGCAAGCTTTCCCATAGGAAATCATTGAATCCTAGACGTTTGATCCCATAGTGACAGAATTCATGATTGTGATCCAAATTAATTGTATATCAAAGCCAGTTTTTCCATAGGAAATCATTGAAACCTAGATGATTCCACACAACATCTAGCCCCTTATTTCTTCTACCTTTTAATATTGTGTTATATAAGTAGCGAGGGAGGAACAGTATAGTAGAGGATGGGGTGAGCTTGTAAACCAAGTTCCAATTTTTTAATCTGCAAACTTGTCTGGTAAAACACTTGCAGACCAAGTTACTCGCCATCCAAGGTTCCACTGTATTTCTACATTCTCCAACTCCTTCCTCCAGACATAGAATTATTTGTATGTCTGGTGTCGTACAACATATAATACACACTACTGTATTTCGTATGGAATCTTTCTCCTGTATGCAATGTAATGTGGTTATGTCAACCGTATTGTGCTGTATCGTATTTATCTTGTAACTATGTAACAATATAATGATATATATTTTTTGTATGGACCATTCATATATTTAAATAAATTAATCATGTCCCCTCGTAGTCGTCTCTTTTCCAGACTAAATAAATCTAGTTGTTTTAATCTTTCCTCATAACTAAGACCCTCCATACCCCGTATCATTTTTGTGGCTCTACGTTGAACCCTCTCCAGCTCCAGGGCATACTTTTTATGGACCAGTGCCCAGAACTGGACAGCATATTCCAGGTGAGGCCGAACCAATGCTTTGTACAAAGGTAATATTACATGACAAGATCCTACTGGTTTTTGAGGCAGCTGATTGACATTGCATGCTGTTATTTAATGTATGATCTACTAGTACCCGCAGGCTTCTTCTCAACAAGGGACTCTCCTAGATTTACTCCCCCAAGGACATATCTTGCCTTTGGATTATTAGTCCCCAGGTGCATAACCTTACATTTATCCACATTAAACCTAATTTGCCAAGTGGACGACCAAACATTCAGTTTGTCCAAGTCACCTGCAGCCTATGCACATCCTCCATAGACTGTATTACACTACACATCTTGGGTGTCATCTGCAAAAATAGACACAGTGCTATTAATTCCTACCTCTATATCATTAATAAATATATTAAATAGTAATGGGCCAAGCACAGAACCCTGGGGTACACCACTCATAACTGGTGACCATTCCGAGTAGGAATCATTGACCACAACTCTCTGGATACGATCCTTCAGCCAGTTCTCAATCCAATTGCAAATGATTTCTGCCAAACCAATAGACCTTATTTTACCCATCAGGCGTCTATGAGGGACATTGTCAAATGCCTTGGCAAAGTCCAAGAACACAATATCCACAGCAGCCCCTCCATCCAGGCATCTGCTCACCTCTTCATAGAAGCAGATCAGGTTAGTCTGACAACTTCTATTCTTAGTAACCCCTGGTTGTCACTTGTTATACTATTTGATGTCACATACTCCAGTATATGGTCTTTTACTAACCCTTCCAGTATTTTCCCCACAATGGAAGTTAAGCTTACAGGCCTGTAATTGCCTGGCAAAGTTATAGAGCCCTTTTTATATATTGGCACCACATTTGCCTTGTGCCAGTCACTTGGTACCACATCAGGCATTACGGAATCCCTGAAGATTTTAGACAGCAGTACAGCAATAACAGAACTGAGTTCTTTAAGTTCTTTATGATCAAAATATAAAAACGGTTATTCCTGACGGTGAAGCCCATAATGGAAGATAGCACCCAATTAGCCAAAACGCCACCTTTACACCATTTTATATCACATTAAAATGTTTATATAAAGTGATCAAAAAGTCGCAGTCCTCAAAATGGTAGCAAAGTTTATGTCTCTACAGAACTTTAGTTTTGTAGTGGAACACAGACCTGGACGGCAGATGGGTAATGCAGATGCCCTCTCAAGGGTCTACTGCTCATTGGCACAGAGTGTTCCGGCCCCGAGGTCGAAACAGAGGGGGAGGATATGTGACAGGACCAGGGGAAAATTGTTGTATGGTGTGTATGTTTCCCCTAGGTTTCTGTCCTACACTATCTAGGGAGCCAAAACTTGGTCTGGAAGACCTGGGTGCTGCAGTTTGGAGTGTAGGGCTTGGTCCCTACCCTGCTCAGCCACTCCAGGTGTTTGAGGTGATTGGGGCTAATCACCAGCAGCTCTGAGATGTTGCTTTAAAAAGTCAGAAGATACACAAGAGGAGGCGCTCTCTCTGCTCCTGGGAAAACCTTATGTGAGTTGCCAATTGCTGTATGCTGTGGTTGGGAAGCTGTACAGTAGGTACAGTTTCTTGGTAGTGAGGAAACTACTGTATTGTATAGTTAGTGGCCAGATGGCCTAGGATTTTATTTCTGTATTGTTTTTGTTTTGCCATTTTTCCGGCTTGAAGTTAATAAAACTGGTTGAGGCCAGTTGCACCCAACTTGTCTGGAGTGGACTGTGACTGCATTGTGCCAAAAAGTGCTCGTCTATCCCAGGAGACAGCGATCCCAGAGCTAATCCCGTTACACCACATTTGGATTTTTTTCCAGCTTCCCAGTACACGGCATAGAATAATAAATAACGTCACTGAGAAGTAAAATTTGTTATGCAGAAAAAAGCCCTCACACAGCTCTGTACACGGGAAAATATAAACGTTACAGATTTTAGAAGGTGGGAAGCCAATGAATAGAAAAACACTGGGTCCTTAAGGGGTTAATATACAGTTGCCCCATAAATTAATATACAGCCCCTTTTAACTGCAACAGTGAGCAGAGACACTCTGCCTGTCAATTGCAGAAGCAATTGAATCCTCTGAGGGTCCCCTTGCGGTGCCGCCCCCGTCATCTGCGCCAGCACGCCGGCTCTCAATTACATCGGCGACACAATCTTTCCAGTGTGTGCCGTGGGCCCCTCTGGGAGCTCTGGTGCCCCGGCACTTGCCCGGGTAACCTGGGTGCTGGTTATTTTCTTTTGTAAATTGCTTAAAGTGCTTTAAAAAATGTTATGATGAACATATATAATACTTGTCAGGATAACAGACATGAATTATTCACTGCAACTCCATATTTAATAGGAACAAATAACGCCCTGTTTTTTATTTAAGTTTTTATGTAAAGATCCAAAATGTTTCTCTACTCAACTTCACAGGGACTAAATAAAAAAGAGGACATTATTTGTTACCATTAAAGGACATTAAAGCTTTAACAATTATGTAAATGAGCCTGAGGGGCTCCAGTCCATATTAACATCTATGGAGCCTGTAGCCCCCAGCCCCCAGGGCTAATTTGCATAATTTGTAAAGGCTTTAAAAAAAAAAAAAAAAACACAAATCATAAGAAGCTAAAAGAAGAGCGGATCTTGCCAGAGGGTGCACACACCACTATGTCAGTGTGCTTGGTTTACAATCCTTTAAATAAAATCTAATACATAAACCAAGGTTTAAACCTAAAATCTATTTAAATGCACAGACAGTAGCGGTGGTCAAGGTCTACTAGATATTAAATTTAATCATTGCAAGAGAAAAGATCTGAACCAGGACAGAATGTAATCCAATATTAAACTGCCTTACACAGCAGTACACCATTAAATCTTCCATATACCTGACCAAGAAGTATAACAACCAGGTAGTATTATCTCATCAGGGATAGACACAATGGGGCACATTTAGTTAGGAGGTCAGAAACTTCACTAAAAGTGCTCTTTCTGTCTTTAATGCTCAGTGCGACCAATTCATTAAGAACGTGCGCCAGAAATCATGAATCTGTTGCTTCCCTGCACTGGCCCGACAGAGTGCACCAACTTTTTTGTGGTGCACCTTTCCATAGGGCGTGTGACACAATTTGCATGTTAAATACGCTGCTCGGTGTGAATCAGTTGGACCGGGCGGCCAGGCATGAGGCGGGTTGAGAATCTCACCTCAGGTGGTGCGCCTCCTGCTGGCCAAGGGGGCGGCATCATGCTCCCGCTGGCCGGCAATTACTCCCGTCCTCTGTCCGACCGGCAAGTCCCCCTACCAGCTTGCCGGCACATCTACCCGCCCTCTGTCCGACCGGCACATCCTCCCGCCAGCCGGCACATGCACCCTGCCCGCCTCACCTGTCTGCTCCAGTTCCCTCACTCCCCGCAGGAGGACAAGGCCGAACCTGCCAGGAGCATAAAAGAAGAAAAAAAGTAAGGTAAGGTGTATGTATGTGTGTATGGATGTATAGATGTAAATATATGTATGTGTCTGTATGTATATATGTATATTCTGTATATGGTATGTGTATATATATGTGTGTCTATTTGCTGTATGTATGTGCAGTGTGTGTATCTGCTGTATATATTGTTCGTATATGTGTAATTGAAAATTTTAGCTTTATACTACATGGCGGTACGCTGGATGCATTTTATACTACATGGTGGTATGCTGTATGCATTTTACACTACATGGCGGCAAGCTGTATGCATTTTATACTACATGGCGCAAGCTGTATGCATTTTATACTACATGGCGGCAAGCTGCATACATTTTATACTACATGGTGGCACGCTGTATGCATTTTATACTACGGGGTCGTACGCTGTATGTATTTTATACTACAGGGCGGTACGTTGTATGCATTTTATACTACTTGGCGGTACGCTGTATGCATTTTATACTACGTGGCGGTACGCTGTTTCTATTTATACTACGTGGCGTCACGCTGTATGCATTTTATACTACATGGCGGCACACTGTATCTATTTTATACTACATGGCGGCACACTGTATCTATTTTATACTACATGGCGGCTCAGTGTATGCATTTTATACTACATGGCGGCACACTGTATGCATTTTACACAACATGGCGACGCTCTGCATGCATTTTATACTACATGGGGGCACGCTGTATGTATTTTATACTACATGGTGGCATGCTGTCTGCATTTAATACTACATGACATAGGTTGTATGTATTTTATACTACATGGGGGTACACTAGATCAGACTAGACCATACGTTTTCCTGGGTGGAAGAGTGAAACTTTGCCTCAAGCGCCGCTATTTAGAAGTTGTCTCTCTATAGAGAGTCAAAAAACTTATTAGCATTTTCCTAGAATCCTTAGTGGTACAGTATCGTATCATTTAGAGATGAGCGAACACTAAAATGCTCGGGTACTCGTTATTCGAGACGAACTTTTCCCGATGCTCGAGTGCTCGTCTCGAATAACGAACCCCATTGAAGTCAATGGGAGACTCGAGCATTTTTCAAGGGGACCAAGGCTCTGCACAGGGAAGCTTGGCCAAACACCTGGGAACCTCAGAAAAGGATGGAAACACCACGGAAATGGACAGGAAACAGCAGGGGCAGCATGCATGGATGCCTCTGAGGCTGCCTAATCGCACCATTATGCCAAAATTATGGGCAACAGCATGGCCATGACAGAGTGACAGAATGAAGCTAGATAGTATCTAAAACATGCAATAATTGACCCTGACACTATAGGGGACGGCATGCAGAGGCAGCGGCAGCAGGCTAGAGAGTGTCATGGCGACATACCCTAAATGGACTCAGGCTTCAAACCAATGGGTGGCAGAGAGGAACCAAAGGAGGTGAGCAAGAAGTGCTCAAATAATATCGGTACATGATAAAAGTTTGCCAGTATATTTTGTGGATTACACAGCAGGGTGGCGACAAAGTTAACATGGAAGCCATGAAAACAACCCAAAATTCTGCCTGACACAGCTCGTTTGATAAGGGGACCATGTATGGAGGCAGTGAACTAGTAGTAGATTAAAGGTGCTGCAGTTAAAACTATGTTAGTTGGATCTTGGCATGGAGCTGGCGCTCCGCTGCCAGACGAGCTTTCGCCAATCCAAGCCCCTGTCTCTAGGCTACTCCCCAAACAGCACTTTTGTATAAGATCAAGTGTAGTAGCGTTCTTATAAGTTTAGGATATGCCGGGTGAGGGGAATGTAAACAGATGCGCAAGAAGCGCATGATGCGCATGGAGCTGGCGCTCCGCTGCCAGGCGAGCTTTCGCAAATCCAAGCCCCTGTCTCTAGGCTACTCCCCAAACAGCACTTTTGTATAAGATCAAGTGTAGTAGCGTTCTTATAAGTTTAGGATATGGCGGGTGAGGGGAATGTAAACAGATGCGCAAGAAGCGCTGAAATAATATCCCTAAATGGTAAAAGTTTGCAAGTATATTTTGTGGATTACACAGCAGGGTGGCGACAAAGTTAACAACTTTGATGTGGAATGCCCTGTAATAGCTCTTGGGCGGTGTGCCTTTTATCGCCTAGGCTCAGCAGTTTCAGCACCGCCTGCTGTCGCTTAGCGACGGCACTGCTGCTGTGCCTAGAGCTACCGACTGATGGCGCCATGCCCACGGATGGTAATTCGGAGGAGGAGGAGGTGGAGGAGGGGTGGGAGGAGGTATAGTAGGCCTTTGAGACCTGGACCGAGGTAGGCCCCGCAATTCTCTGCGTCGGCAGTATATGACCAGCCCCAGGGTCAGACTCGGTCCCAGCCTGCACCAAGTTAAGTGTAGTAGCGTTCTTATAAGTTTGGGATATGGCGGGTTAGGGGAATGTAAACAGATGCGCAAGAAGCGCATGATGCGCATGGAGCTGGCGTTCCGCTGCCAGGCGAGCTTTCGCCAATCCAAGCCCCTGTCTCTAGGCTACTCCCCAAACAGCACTTCTAAGAACCTTTTGTATAAGATCAAGTGTAGTAGCGTTCTTATAAGTTTAGGATATGCCGGGTGAGGGGAATGTAAACAGATGCGCAAGAAGCGCTGAAATAATATCCCTAAATGGTAAAAGTTTGCCAGTATATTTTGTGGATAACACAGCAGGGTGGCGACAAAGTTAACAACTTTGATGTGGAATCCATGAAAACAACCCAAATTTCTGCCTGACACACCTCGTTTGATAAAGGGACGATGTATGGAGGCAGCTATATGGACGACTTTTGGAGGTAGCAATGGAGACAACGTGTGGAGGCTGCTATGGAGACAATTTAATTTGGATAGTGCCTGTATGTGGCAGTCCCAAACATTTTTCAAACCAGAGGAGCAGGTAGGTGGCCCTCCAGTAAAATGGAATAGATTGAGTGCCTGTATGTGGCAGTCCCAAAAATTCTTCAAACCAGAGGAGCAGGTAGGTGGCCCTCCAGTAAAATGGAATAGATTGAGTGCCTGTATGTGGCAGTCCCAAAAATTCTTCAAACCAGAGGAGCAGGTAGGTGGCCCTCCACTAAAATGGAATAGATTGAGTGCCTGTATGTGGCAGTCCCAAAAATTGTTCAAACCAGAGGAGCAGGTAGGTGGCCCTCCAGTAAAATGGAATAGATTGAGTGCCTGTATGTGGCAGTCCCAAAAATTGTTCAAACCAGAGGAGCAGGTAGGTGGCCCTCCAGTAAAATGGAATAGATTGAGTGCCTGTATGTGGCAGTCCCAAAAATTGTTCAAACCAGAGGAGCAGGTAGGTGGCCCTCCAGTAAAATGGAATAGATTGAGTGCCTGTATGTGGCAGTCCCAAAAATTGTTCAAACCAGAGGACCGGGTAGGTGGCCCTCCAGAAAAATGGAATAGATTGAGTGCCTGTATGTGGCACTCACAAAAATTGTTTCAAACAGAGGACCGGGTAGGTGGCCCTCCAGAAAAATTAAATGCATGAAGTATAGCAAGAGCCAGTGGGCCCTGTCAAAAAATAGCCATTTTCCTCTGCTTTACTGTACAAAGAGGAGGAGAAGGAGGAAAATGAGGAGGAGGAGGAGGAGTGGATCAATTATTCAGGTTGAGCTTCCTTCACCTGGTGGAGATTGGAAATTCTGAGAAATCCAGCCTTTATTCATTTTAATAAGCGTCAGCCTGTCAGCGCTGTCAGTCGACAGGCGTGTACGCTTATCGGTGATGATGCCACCAGCTGCACTGAAAACCCGCTCGGACAAGACGCTAGCGGCAGGGCAGGCAAGAATCTCCAAGGCGTACAGCGCCAGTTCGTGCCACATGTCCAGCTTTGAAACCCAGTAGTTGTAGGGAGCTGTGTGATCATTTAGGACGATGGTATGGTCAGCTACGTACTCCCTCACCATCTTTCTGTAAAGATCAGCCCTACTCTGCCGAGACTGGGGACAGGTGACAGTGTCTTGCTGGGGTGACATAAAGCTGGCAAAAGCCTTGTAAAGCGTACCCTTGCCAGTGCTGGACAAGCTGCCTGCTCGCCTACTCTCCCTCGCTACTTGTCCCGCAGAACTACGCACTCTGCCGCTAGCGCTGTCAGAAGGGAAATACTGTTTCAGCTTGTGCACCAGGGCCTGCTGGTATTCATGCATTCTCACACTCCTTTCCTCTGCAGGGATGAGAGTGGCAAGATTTTGCTTGTACCGTGGGTCCAGGAGAGTGAACACCCAGTAATCGGTGCTGGAATAAATTCTTTGAACGCGAGGGTCACGGGATAGGCAGCCTAGCATGAAATCTGCCATATGCGCCAGAGTACCAACGCGTAAGAATTCACTCCCCTCACTGGCCTGACTGTCCATTTCCTCCTCCTCCAACTCCTCCAACTCCTCTTCTTCTGCCCATACACGCTGAACAGTGAAGGACTCAACAATGGTCCCCTCTTGTGTCTCGCCAACATTCTCCTCCTCTTCCTCCTCATCCTCCTCCACCTCCACCTCCTCCGATATGCGCTGAGAAACAGACCTCAGGGTGCTTTGGCTATCAACAAGGGAATATTCTTCCCCCGTCTCTTGTGACGAGCGCAAAGCTTCCGACTTCATGCTGACCAGAGAGTTTTTCAACAGGCCAAGCAGCGGGATGGTGAGGCTGATGATGGCGGCATCGCCACTGACCATCTGTGTTGACTCCTCAAAGTTACTCAGCACCTGACAGATATCAGACATCCACGTCCACTCCTCATTGTAGACTTGAGGAAGCTGACTGACCTGACTACCAGTTCTGGTGGAAGTTGACATCTGGCAGTCTACAATCGCTCTGCGCTGCTGGTAAACTCTGGATAACATGGTCAGTGTTGAATTCCACCTCGTGGGCACGTCGCACAACAGTCGGTGAGCGGGCAGTTGGAGGCGGCGCTGCGCTGCCCTGAGAGTGGCAGCATCTGGGCTGGACTTCCTGAAATGCGCACAGATGCGGCGCACCTTCGTGAGCAAATCAGACAGATTGGGGTATGTCTTGAGGAAACGCTGCACTATCAGATTTAACACATGGGCCAGGCATGGCACATGTGTCAGTCTGCCGAGTTGCAGAGCCGCCACCAGGTTACGGCCGTTGTCACACACAACCATTCCCGGCTTGAGGTTCAGCGGTGCCAGCCACAGATCAGTCTGCGCCGTGATGCCCTGTAATAGCTCTTGGGCGGTGTGCCTTTTGTCGCCTAGGCTCAGCAGTTTGAGCACCGCCTGCTGTCGCTTAGCGACGGCACTGCTGCTGTGCCTAGAGCTACCGACTGATGGCGCCGTGCCCACGGATGGTAGTTCGGAGGAGGAGGTGGAGGAGGGGTGGGAGGAGGAGGAGGCATAGTAGGCCTGAAACACCTGGACTGAGGTAGGCCCCGCAATCCTCGGCGTCGGCAGTATATGAGCAGCCCCAGGGTCAGTCTCGGTCCCAGCCTCCACCAAGTTAACCCAATGTGCCGTCAGCGATATATAGTGGCCCTGCCCGGCAGCACTCGTCCACGTGTCCGTGGTCAGGTGGACCTTGTCAGAAACGGCGTTGGTCAGGGCACGGATGATGTTGTCTGACACGTGCTGGTGCAGGGCTGGGACGGCACATCGGGAAAAGTAGTGGCGGCTGGGGACCGAATACCGAGGGGCGGCCGCCGCCATGAGGTTGCGAAAGGCCTCGGTCTCTACTAGCCTATAGGGCAGCATCTCCAGGCTAAGCAATCTGGAGATGTGCACATTAAGGGCTTGGGCGTGCGGGTGGGTTGCACTATATTTGCGTTTCCGCTCCAGCGTCTGGGGTATGGAGAGCTGAACGCTGGTGGATGCTGTGGAGGATCGTGGAGGCGACGATGGGGTTTTTGTGGCAGGGTCCTGGGCAGGGGGCTGACTAGCAGCTGACACAGGGGAAGGAGCAGTGGTGTGCACGGCCGGAGGTGAACGGGCTTGTTGCCACTGAGTGGGGTGCTTAGCATTCATATGCCTGCGCATACTGGTGGTAGTTAAGCTAGTAGTGGTGGAACCCCTGCTGAGCCTGGTTTGGCAAATGTTGCACACCACAGTCCGTCGGTCATCCGGTGTTTCCTTAAAGAACCTCCACACTTCTGAAGATCTAGCCCTCGCCGCAAGAGCCCTCACCACGGGAGCTTCACTAGTTGACAGTGGCGCTGATGCACCAGCTCTGGCCCTGCCTCTCCGTCTGGCCCCACCACTGCCTCTTCCAACCTGTTCAGGTCGAGGACTCTCCTCCGTCTCAGAAGCACTGTGTTCACCCGGCCTCTCAACCCAGCTTGGGTCTGTCACCTCATCATCCTCCGATCCCTCAGTCTGCTCCCCCCTCGGACTTCCTGCCCTGACAACAACTTCCCCACTGTCTGACAACCGTGTCTCCTCATCGTCGGACACCTCTTTACACACTTCCACTACGTCAAGAAGGTCATCATCACCCACAGACTGTGACTGGTGGAAAACCTGGGCATCGGAAAATTGCTCAGCAGCAACCGGACAAGTGGTTTGTGACTGTGGGAAGGGTCCAGAAAACAGTTCCTCAGAGTATGCCGGTTCAAATGGCAAATTTTCCTGGGAGGGGGCAGACTGGGGGGGAGGAGGCTGAGGTGCAGGAGCTGGAGGAGTGGGGATTTCGGTGACATGGGTGGACTGCGTGGAAGACTGACTGGTGGTGGACAAATTGCTCGAAGCATTGTCAGCAATCCACGACATCACCTGTTCGCACTGTTCTGGCCTCAACAGTGCTCTACCACGAGTCCCAGTAACTTCAGACATGAACCTAGGGAGTGTAGCTCTGCGGCGTTCCCCTGCTCCCTCATCAGCAGGTGGTGTCTCACCCCGCCCAGGCCTCTGACCCCTGCAGTAGTTGGACGCCCACGTCCCCGCCCTCGTCCTCTACCCCTAGCCCTGGGGTTAAACATTTTTAAAATGAGAGTTATAACTTTTTTTTTTTTTTTACTTTTTTTTTTTTGTGTTTTTTTGTGTTTTTTGTTTTTTTTTGTGTTTTTTGTTTTTTTTTGAGTTTTTAGAACCAAACAATCCTATCCTATTGCTATGGCTATTTTCTAGCCAAGTATCAAAGGAAGCACACTACTATGCCAGATGAGATGACACTGAGTTATTGCCTAATAGAAATCCAACCCCTACTGAATTTTGCCACTTCAGCCTTTGCTATGGATATGTGCGCCACTAAGCGCAGAACACAGCGGTCGCAAGTCTCACTACAAATTGCTCAGAATTGGCAAGTACATGCACTGCAGAAACTACAGCCACCAGCAGATCAACCAGAAATCAAATATATAGAACGCTACTGTAGGCTTCAAGAAGCTATTTGTATTCTCCTATGGCTATTTTCTAGCCAAGTATCAAAGGAAGCACATGACTTTGGGACTTAAAATTACCGCTGTGAACAACCCAACCCCAAACCCCCCTTTCACTCATTAATGGGCGTACACAGTTGTTGGGTGTCAAGGCCACAGCGGCCGCATTTATTATAACAAAACATCATCATAAAATCAATAACATTGCATAACATTATAATTTTCACCGTTGCCAGGAAGTCTCACTTGTCCCCAGCCGTTTATGCGCCTGACCAGGGACCCAAAATGGAGACTTCCCCACCTCCTGAGATCCTTGCTCCCAGGAATTCACCATATCTCTGTTAAACAACTATTCGGGGGACTGGACACCCCCCGTGTTGCCAGCTCCCCCGTCTCAACATCTCCTTTTTGCCCCCGAGAACCCCTCCTAAATCCGCCGCTGCGACATTAGTCTTCGGGCCCCCCCATCACCATCCCTTATGTTAAAGGGGCGGGCGGGCGGGAAAAATTGTTCTTTTCTCCCCAGATTCCAGTGACAGACTGACACTACCTCGTGTCAGTATATTTACAAATATTCCCAAACCCTCCCCTGTACGTGACTGCTCCAGACTTACTGTAAATATCTCCCCCTCCCATCTCTGACCTTCACCTAACCCCATAGATAGCTCCAATTTAACCCCTTGTCATGCCGCTATTGCGTTACATTGCATTCACTTCATTGCTCCTCTACTATGCCAGATGAGATGACACTGAGTTAGTGCCTAATAGAAATCCAACCCCTACTGAATTTTCCCACTTCAGCCTTTGCTATGGATATGTGCGCCACTAAGCGCAGAACACAGCGGTCGCAAGTCTCACTACAAATTGCTCAGAATTGGCAAGTATATGCACTGCAGAAACTAAAGCCACCAGCAGATCAACCAGAAATCAAATATATAGAACGCTACTGTAGGCTTCAAGAAGCTGTTTGTATTCTCCTATGGCTATTTTCTAGCCAAGTATCAAAGGAAGCACACTACTATGCCAGATGAGATGACACTGAGTTAGTGCCTAATAGAAATCCAACCCCTACTGAATTTTCCCACTTCAGCCTTTGCTATGGATATGTGCGCCACTAAGCGCAGAACACAGCGGTCGCAAGTCTCACTACAAATTGCTCAGAATTGGCAAGTACATGCACTGCAGAAACTAAAGCCACCAGCAGATCAACCAGAAATCAAATATATAGAACGCTACTGTAGGCTTCAAGAAGCTGTTTGTATTCTCCTATGGCTATTTTCTAGCCAAGTATCAAAGGAAGCACACTACTATGCCAGATGAGATGACACTGAGTTATTGCCTAATAGAAATCCAACCCCTACTGAATTAAACACAACGGTAGCAAGTCCCCCTGCTAATTCCTCACAAAATGGTAAAAGATGCAAATTAAAATAAAAAAAGTAGAACGTTATTGTAGCCCTAAGAAGGGCTGTTGGGTTCTTTGAGAATCACTCCTGCCTAACAGTAAGCTAATAGAACAGCCTAACGCTTTCCCTGACCAGCAGCAGCTCTCTCCCTAGCGGCATCCAGACACAGAATGATCCGAGCAGCGCGGGCAGCGGCTAGTCTATCCCAGGGTCACCTGATCTGGCCAGCCAACCACTGCTATCGACGTGTAAGGGTACCACGTCATGCTGGGTGGAGTGCAGAGTCTCCTGGCTTGTGATTGGCTCTGTTTCTGGCCGCCAAAAAGCAAAACGGCGGGAGCTGCCATTTTCTCGAGCGGGCAAAGTATTCGTCCGAGCAACGAGCAGTTTCGAGTACCCTAATGCTCGACCGAGCATCAAGCTCGGACGAGCATGTTCGCTCATCTCTAGTATCATTCTATAAGACTTAAAGAATGGAAAGGGTTAATCATGTTCGCCTAAGAAAATTCTGGCAACCGCGTTCAGTGTTCCATTGGCGAATGTTGTATACAGTTGTGTGTTTCTAGTGTGTGATTTTGCAAGCATGGGGTAAAGTCACCATGGTGGCAAATTCTGCGGAGATAAGACATGACCGGGAGAAGTTACCATGATGTTCTCTACCTGATGGAGAAAGATTGCCAACCTTAAGGAGACTAAAGAAAGAAGAGTGGGAAGGATCAGGCCAACACAGACCTAGAAGTAAACAGCGGCAACAGTAAGAGATGTCTGTGCCTGAGTGCAGCCCAGGTGCAGTACATGTAATGCGGGTCTACATTTACATGTGGTTATTTACTGCTGATAAACTGTATATTTACGCTTGTAGTATATTCATTTTTATTATCTATTTTATATTTATGTGTGATGTTTATTCACTGATGGTAAATATTTATATGTGCTTCATAGCCATCTGTATCTATGTGTTTGAGATATTCATTGCTGGGACACATTTATGTGTTTGCTCCATACATTTATATGTGTAGTGTTTTCGCTGGAGGGAAATATTTCTCTATTTGTGCTATATTTACTATTGGTAAGCCTAATTATAGATGATCTCATAGCAATTGGCCTTTTAGATTTCTTTTGACCCCTTAGTAACGCGGCCTGAAAAGGCTCTAGTGACTTTTTAGCGAAGTTTCGTATGCATCGGTTTAATGACCCTAATTTTTTTTTTTTGCATGCTACCTTAAATTTTTTTGCAGTGTTTTTTTCTGGACACATAGAGCTAGTTAAAACTTAATAAAGGCTTAAACATTTTTTACATTTTATTTGGGGTTAAAAGTGAAATAAGTGATTTTATTTTAATTTATAGTACTTTTTTCTTCATTTTCAAATTAACTCAAAATGAACATTATTAATAAATTTCCTATTTTGTTTCAGTGGTTTTGATATGTAATATGTATAGTCTTGGGCAAACAAGGCAACTATGGCGGTGCTTTCTGTAATGTAGTGAGGGATTTTTTTTATCATATGGGGAGATCTATTAATACAGATGATGTGGTATTGTGATGATCTTATCATGTTAAATAGAACATATCATGTAATTATATACAAACACTGTTGACATTATTTCCAAAATGTATATATATACCTGATATCTAAGCATTGTATGGTAGTATTATCTGTGTATTAGATCACATTTAGTAAATGTTGTGTCTGTCTTCTAGTGGCATTGGGTTTGCCCATGAAAGGAAGTTCTGAAATCTTAATCCCCTAGTGAAGCCAAATTTCACTCAATTTTATTGCTGCTTTTGTCCCTATCATTACATTAGCTGTTCAGTGTAATATTCAGTTCTGTGGGTGGGCACTTGCTGTACAGACGCTTCCTGATTCCTCTGTGCTATGCACAACATACTGGGGGTCATTTACTAAGGGCCCGATTCGCGTTTTCCCGACGTGTTACCCGAATATTTCTGATTTGCGCCGATTGTACCTGAATTGCCCCGGGATTGTGTCGCACGCGATCGGATTGTGGCGCATCGGCGCCGGCCTGCACGCGACGGAAATCGGGGGGCGTGGCCGAACGAAAACCCGACGTATTCGGAAAAACCGCCGCATTTAAAAACCGAAAAAGTGTCGCTTGGGGAGCGCTTACCTTCACCTGGTCCAGCTCGGTGCATTCCGGCGCGATGAGATGACTTTCAGCGCAGCAGCGCCACCTGGTGGACGGCAGAGGAACTACCTTCTTAAATCCCGGCCGGACCCGAATCCAGAGCAGAGAATGCGCCGCTGGATCGCGAATGGGCCGGGTAAGTAAATTTGCCCCACTGTGTGCTGACAATGTGCTTAAATTATCATAGTGCAGGGGTTAGCTACACATTCATTTTTGAAGATTCTACTAATAGCTGACACATAGAAAAAAGAGACAAAACAGATCAGAGTCATGAGCCTTGCAAAACCCAAAAACGTAAGTAAGACGAAAGTGCATCTGCGGACCCTTAATAAATAAGCCCCAATGTATTATTTTGCCATTCTGAGCATTCAAGAATATTTTGGGAGATTTATTATAAGTGTCGAAGAGAAGAACTGTTCTAGTCAACCAATCAGACCTCAGCCTTTATATTCCAACAGCTGTTTATAAAATGAAAGCTGAGCTCTGATTGTTTGCCATGGGCAACTACAACAGTTTTGCTCTTAGACACTTCTGGTGTGTATCCCCCATTGTCTTCATGTGAATACCCTCTTTACGTTAATCTGGATTTGCCTATGTGGAATTATTTGCTTTTGTATGACTGCTTTGGATTTTTTTCTAAGGTCAGGGAAAGCTTTGTAGGTGCCAATCCAAAGTGTGACCTGTAAATGGATATTCTGCAGAATGACTGCCCTGAGACCTAGTTTGAGGCTAGGCTGCCAGTAAGGTTAATGGCCTGGTGCATGACATCTACTGGGATCTCAAAATGAAGTTTAGCAGTAACAGTGCCTCTCCTCCAGACAATCTGTGAAGTACATGTGTTGTGTAAGTGGAAGTTAAAGATTACCGGTATGAAGGTTGACATTGTACTGTTCTTCAAATACAGGCCAAGCTTGGGTGATCCTTAAAGGGCATGTGTCACAATGATTTACCTATTCAAGCAGCTGCTATGTTACATTGGGCTATTCCTACACTTGCTACCCATACCCTTGGTGATTTTCTCTAGCGACTCCTCCTGTGCCAAAACTTTACCTTAGAAATATGTAAATTAGTCTGGAGCACTTCAAGGTACAGCTAGGTCACTGCACAAAACTTTTCTGCTGTCTATAACTTGCTGACCACAGATCAGAAAGCTTTTTTCCATATGAAAGGATCCATTTATAATAACTCCTTTATTAGCAGTATATAGCACACACATTATACAGCGCTGCACAGAGCTTGTCAAATCAGTCCATTTAAAGAGAATGTTCCATTTCAATTGACCCCAAATAAATACTTAATTAAAAAATATGATTTAAAAGAATTGCTCGATGAGCCCAATGAGGCCCTGTATATAAAATTTTTCTTGCATTGCCCTGCCTCCTTTTTCCTGATTGACAGGTATCACTGCTAGGACATGCTGCTGTGTGGAACATTGAGATAGAGCTAGTCTTCCCCATGCAGGCCTGCATACTGTGATTTCATGTGATTAGATACATAGGTGAAGTAGACATTGCCAATGTAACTGGGTAAAGAACCTTAGATGACATCACTCTGGTCACATGACATTAAGTGCTGAATGCTAAGAAGAGGCATGGGACATGGGAAGGAGTAGGTGGGAGGGGACAGCTGAGCAGGACACGCACCCTCGGGTGCCAAGTAATATAACATAAAGTGGATTTGTTGGGATGTGAGGCAAACAATTTTTAGCTAAAAGAAGGGTGTTAGTTATTCAATACGGCTCTATGGGAACGTCACTAGCTGTATTTGTGAAAATGTAGTACCAGGTTCTCTTTAACAAGGTTTTTTTCTGGTGGAGGCCCCCACTGAATGTAACATACATACATGTCCTCCTGCTCACTATACATTTATATACAGCCGCCAACTCCCTAGTGATACATCTATATACAGCCACCTCACCCCCAGTAATACATCTATATAAAGCCACCTCTTCCCCAGTGATACATCTATAAACAGCAGTCTCACCCCCAGTAATACATCTATGTAGAACCGCTTCACCCTCAGTAGTACATCAATATACAGCCACCTCACCCCCAGTAATATATCTTTATACAGCCGCCTCAGCCCCAGTAATGCATCTATATACAGCTAAAAGATATATATAGAGCTGCCTCAACCCCAGTAATAAGTCTATGTACAGCTGCCAACCCCCACAGTAACACATCTACATACAGCCGCCTCACCTCCAGTAATACATCTACATACAGCCGCCTCACACTCAGTAATACATCTATATACAGCCGCCTCACACTCAGTAGTACATCTATATACAGCCGCCTCACTTTCAGTATTACATCTAAATACAGCCGCCTCACCCCAAATAATTCATCTATATACAGCTGACTCAGCCCCAGTAATACCTCTAAATACAGGTGCCTCAACCCCAGTAATACATCTATATACAGCCGCCTCACACTCAGTAATACATCTATATACAGCCGCCTCACTTTCAGTATTACATCTAAATACAGCCGCCTCACCCCCAATAATTCATCTATATACAGCTGACTCAGCCCCAGTAATACATCTAAATACAGGTGCCTCAACCCCAGTAATACATCTATATACAGCCGTCTCACCCCCAGTAATACATCTATATACAAAAACCCTTTAAGGAATTTCTTTGCATCTTTTTTTCTATAACTATCTTTGGCAAAATGACTTAATATAAACACAATTAGATCAGTTTTCACTGAAACATGTGAATATTTAACATTTATAACTAGATGCTAAGTCATGCTTACTATCTGGGATGGTTCATAGTCTGATTTACTCTCTCATTTCCAGCTACTTGTAGTTACCTTAAATTTACTGCGGGAAAACCTGATCTTAAAAATTACTTCCCAGCAAGCACAGAGGACATCTTTATTTTTGGAAGTCATCACTGGAAATCATTCTGCCACCTTCAAAGACAATTGTATTATCTGACCAGGGACAAGGACCATCGATGGAAGTTTGGAGGCATATGAAGTAAATTTTTGGACAAATTTCACCATTGTTTTTTTTATTGGATATGAATATTGATCCATGAAATTGGAAATCTTTGGTGGAACTTTAGTCATATCAAATGACTGGCAGATCTCAATTTACTGTAGCGATTTAGAATCAGCTTCTTTCAGAAATATCCACACAAAAAGTTTACCAAAGGTCAATCTTCTACCGGTGGACATCGGTAACCATATGGATAATAGTCTTAATGATTAGAAACCTAGCTATATTGAAACAGGTTTTAGGAAAAAGCTAAAACCTACATATCTCCTTAAGGAAAGGAACTCATGCCTGGCCATCAGTAGAGAATCCATCCTGTTTCATCAGTCATGACACTGCGGGATGCTCTGGAGAAGGATAAACTGTGTTCCCCCTTCCAGTTGACAGCAGTGTGTATATTATCTACTCCACTCTTCCTCGCTTCCATACATAATGTCATTCAAATCTTCACGGCTGCAGTCCCACCTTATCATTGCCAATCTAACATTACCCTTGAAAAATCTTACTTACCCCAAGATTCCTGTACCCGATATATTTCACCGCTATCGAATGATACAGAACCATGCCTGCAAGGGGAGAGGACGTATGACTTGAGTTTATTCACCTCCACCATTATCAGTGAGGTAAGTCATATCTAGATTGGTTATAGTCCTTAGAATCCATGTTTATCTGAAGAAGGAGCTGTGACCACCTAATGAGTGATGCTGGTCCTCCTTTCTCTTCCCTAATCACTTTTGAAGAGTGTACTAAGTACTGTAAGTAGATTCCTGACAGTAGATTTCCTTGTTTATTGCATGGGGTTTTGTAATGTCCTCCTTCGCTATCGACTCTATTAATGCCAATATCCTCTACCTTATAGCAGCCTAATTATCATGTTACCTTACGCTAGTATGTGGCTTGCTACCAAAAAGCTGGTTCCACAATTCTGTTCTGCTAACAACATGCAGTTATAAGCATTAAAGTACTTACATAACCGGGGGAGTAACTACAGTGGTGGCAGCCATGGGCTCCACAGTGTCAGAGGGCCCTGGCATCCAACCTGACACACTAAAGAATGGAGGAGGTATATAACTCGCATATATGAGAGTACAAATATGTATATTTTTAAGTGGGAAGAGGGTCCCATTCAGAAGCATGCTATGAGGTCCTTCCTTCTTTGGTTTTGCCCCTGTGTATAACCCCTGAAATAACAATTTTAGATTATGCTCTATTGTGCTGTTTCTACTTAAAATGCATGCAAACATTGTTAATTGGGTGTTACCATTCCTTGTCAAAGGGCTGTGTACAATGTCTGACATTGGCATTACTGATTGTTCATTGTCAGAGTTAGTATGGACACAGCATGGTATCACAGTCAATAACATTGTTATCACAGTGCCTAAAAAGAAGAGTTAAAGGGGTTGTCCCGTTTATATAATGCAAAGTTCTACAATATTCTAAAAAAGATTTTTGTTTCAATTTCCCACTGTTTTCTAGATCTCTGCTTGCTGTCATCAAACAGGAAGACGCATTGTTTACTTCCTGTGGGTAAAATTCAGTCCGATCACCATTGACTTTCTCCACCTGTCTCTGTCTGTCTCTGGTTTTCTCTGTAGGTCTCTGACCATCTCTGTATTTGTCTCTGACTGTCACTTTGTCTATGGGTCGATTAATCAGAAATATCTCAAAGCAGAAAGTTTCACTTTCCAACAGCTGTTTATAAAATTACCGCTTGTCTCTGTTTGGTTTCCATGGGCAACTGGAACAGTTTTACCTCAGACATTTCCTATCAATCTCCCCCTCTCTTTCTATCCATCTTATCTCACACATAAGCTGACTTATACTCATTGCCTATAGTAGCCAATCACAGCTCAGAACTCATATTTATGTCCTGTAGCAAAACAGCAACCAATCACTGCTCAGCTTCTAACTACCACAGCAGTAGACAATGGCTTCTGTATATGGTGGTTAATAAATGTATTTGGGAAAGCATGAGGTTAAAATTTTGGCTCAAAACCGAGCCTATGACATTCCCAGAGAATGGCTGTGCAAAATTTGGTGATTGTAAATGTGATGGTGCAGATATATACATAGACACCTGGTTTTATATATTAGATAATTATTTCCTGAAGTGAGAACACCCCTTTAAGTGACAGATCTGGCTTTACTATATTTGAAAGGGGAAAACAATTACAAAAAAGCTGCAATTACAACTGTGATGTAATGTCATTTGCTCAAAACTAAAAATGGTTCCATGTGTCTTCTCTCAAACAGTGGGATTTGGTCTGTGAACGGGGATGGATGAAAGAACTGGGACAGTCCACTTACATGGCAGGAGTGTTGGTGGGTGCAATAGTACACGGGTCTCTGGCGGACAGGTGAGGTGGACATAAGTGCGGTGAATTGCATGGCTTGTGGCTTTGGTATTATAAATGTAGAACATTACTACACAGATAAATAATACTGCTACTGGTGCCAATGTATATAAGGTATAGCTTATATACATGATAACATGACCTGTTACCTTCTGAGAACATATCCTTTGTTTAGTATTCACAATTTTCCTCCCAAAAGCGATTTTAATTCATATAAAAATTTTATGAAAAGTGATCAAAAGCGTCAACTTATCTCGCAAAAAATGACATCTTTCATAGCTCTGTACACCAGAGTATGAAAAAGTTATTAGCCTCAGAATAAGGCGAAACAAAATTTTTGGTATAAATAAATTAAGTAGATGTATAATCTGGAGCGCAGAGCGAAGGCCGTAAAAACCGAGCCCACAATAAAGCGACGCAAATGCTTTTTTTGACAATTTCTCCACATTTATTATTTTTTTCCAGCTTCCAAGTACATGGAATAATAGTGGAATAAAAAATTCTGTTACACAGAAAATAAGCCCACCCACAGCTCTTTACATGGAATAATGAAAAAGGTTTTTGAAGATGGGGAGCGCAAAAATGAATGAAAAAATGCTGAGGCTGAGGCATTTACTGGAATAGGGAAACAGGACTGTAAAAGCATTATTGGAATCTTGTCATCTGATCCACAAGTTCCCTTAAAATAACACCACTTAGAGGTCCTCTATGCCACGGAGACAGCCGGGCACAGCAGACAGCAGTGTTAATGTAACCGGGAGTGAGTTGAAGTAAGATGCAAATACATCTTAAAGGAAATCTACGGTCTGGATTGCACTTACCAAAGCAGCTCCAATGGTAGATTCCTGATGCCCCCGGGATGCAGGATCTGTATAATAAAACTTTTTCAAACATGCAAATGAGCCTGAGGGCATCAGTGTTCAATTACCCCCGCAACACTGAATACCTGGCCGCATTCTTGTTTCCTGTGGTCTGCTACATCACAGTCCGGTGGCTTTCAATTCCGGAACCTGTGTAGTAGCTCCTTTACTCTGCCGGCTTTAGGAAAGACCGCACCCTCCCTGAATGGAGAAGGCTCAGCTAGGTGTGCCCTAAATTATGTAGTTTAATAAGCTTCAATTAAACTAGGATGATTGTTTAATGGTTAAAATAATTTCTGTATGGGGGCACTATTTAGAGTGGGGGGCTTCTGCTTATTGCTAGCACTTGCGCTTATTTGCCCCAATCCGGCAATCCGGGGCGTGAAGGTGCTGGTGGGGGCGTGGCTGCGTGTACTTCTACGCTGGGCCCTGAATAAACTCTGCGCAGCACCCTGCTCAATACATCAAGAGACTGAAGCATCTTGATTAGAGATGAGCGAACATGCTCGTCCGAGCTTGATGCTCGGTCGAGCATTAGGGTACTCGAAACTGCTCGTTGCTCGGACGAATACTTCGCCCGCTCGAGAAAATGGCAGCTCCCGCCGTTTTGCTTTTTGGCGGCCAGAAACAGAGCCAATCACAAGCCAGGAGACTCTGCACTCCACCCAGCATGACGTGGTACCCTTACACGTCGATAGCAGTGGTTGGCTGGCCAGATCAGGTGACCCTGGGATAGACTAGCCGCTGCCCGCGCTGCTCGGATCATTCTGTGTCTGGATGCCGCTAGGGAGAGAGCTGCTGCTGGTCAGGGAAAGCGTTAGGGTGTTCTATTAGCTTACTGTTAGGCAGGAGTGATTCTCAAAGAACCCAACAGCCCTTCTTAGGGCTACAATAACGTTCTACTTTTTTTATTTTAATTTGCATCTAGTACCATTTTGTGAGGAATTAGCAGGGGGACTTGCTACCGTTGTGTTTAGCTCTTAGTGGCACACATATCCATAGCAAAGACCGAAGTGGGAAAATTTAGTAGGGGTTGGATTTCAATTAGGCACTAACTCAGTGTCATCTCATCTGGCATAGTAGTGTGCTTTGATACTTGGCTAGAAAATAGCCATAGGAGAATACAAACAGCTTACTTACGCCTACAGTAGCGTTCTATATATTTGATTTCTGGTTGATCTGCTGGTGGCTGTACTTTCTGCAGTGCATGTACTAGCCAATTCTGAGCAATTTGTAGTGAGACTTGCGACCGCTGTGTTCTGCGCTTAGTGACGCACATATCCATAGCAAAGACCGAAGTGGGAAAATTTAGTAGGGGTTGGATTTCAATTAGGCACTAACTCAGTGTCATCTCATCTGGCATAGTAGTGTGCTTTGATACTTGGCTAGAAAATAGCCATAGGAGAATACAAAGAGCTTACTTACGCCTACAGTAGCGTTCTATATATTTGATTTCTGGTTGATCTGCTGGTGGCTGTACTTTCTGCAGTGCATGTACTAGCCAATTCTGAGCAATTTGTAGTGAGACTTGCGACCGCTGTGTTCTGCGCTTAGTGACGCACATATCCATAGCAAAGACCGAAGTGGGAAAATTTAGTAGGGGTTGGATTTCAATTAGGCACTAACTCAGTGTCATCTCATCTGGCATAGTAGTGTGCTTTGATACTTGGCTAGAAAATAGCCATAGCAATAGGATAGCATTGTTTGGTTTTAAAAACTCAAAAAAAAACAAAAAACACAAAAAAAAACAAAAAACACAAAAAAAAACAAAAAAAAGTTAAAAAAAAAAAAAATAAAGTTATAACTCTCATTTTAAAAATGTTTAACCCGAGGGCTAGGGGTAGAGGACGAGGGCGGGGACGTGGGCGTCCAACTACTGCAGGGGTCAGAGGCCGTGGTCCTGGGCGGGGTGAGACACCACCTGCTGATGAGGGAGCAGGGGAACGACGCAGAGCTACACTCCCTAGGTTCATGTCTGAAGTTACTGGGACTCGTGGTAGAGCACTGTTGAGGCCAGAACAGTGCGAACAGGTGATGTCGTGGATTGCTGACAATGCTTCGAGCAATTTGTCCACCACCAGTCAGTCTTCCACGCAGTCCACCCATGTCACCGAAATCGCCACTCCTCCAGCTCCTGCACCTCAGCCTCCTCCCCCCCAGTCTGCCCCCTCCCAGGAAAATTTGGCATTTGAACCGGCATACTCTGAGGAACTGTTTTCTGGACCCTTCCCACAGTCACAAACCACTTGTCCGGTTGCTGCTGAGCAATTTTCCGATGCCCAGGTTTTCCACCAGTCACAGTCTGTGGGTGATGATGACCTTCTTGACGTAGTGGAAGTGTGTAAAGAGGTGTCCGACGATGAGGAGACACGGTTGTCAGACAGTGGGGAAGTTGTTGTCAGGGCAGGAAGTCCGAGGGGGGAGCAGACTGAGGGATCGGAGGATGATGAGGTGACAGACCCAAGCTGGGTTGAGAGGCCGGGTGAACACAGTGCTTCTGAGACGGAGGAGAGTCCTCGACCAGAACAGGTTGGAAGAGGCAGTGGTGGGGCCAGACGGAGAGGCAGGGCCAGAGCTGGTGCATCAGCGCCAAATGTGTCAACTAGTGAAGCTCCCGTGGCGAGGGCTCTTGCGGCGAGGGCTAGATCTTCAGAAGTCTGGAGGTTCTTTAAGGAAACACCGGATGACCGACGGACTGTGGTGTGCAACATTTGCCAAACCAGGCTCAGCAGGGGTTCCACCACTACTAGCTTAACTACCACCAGTATGCGCAGGCATATGAATGCTAAACACCCCACTCAGTGGCAACAAGCCCGTTCACCTCCGGCCGTGCACACCACTGCTCCTTCCCCTGTGTCAGCTGCTAGTCAGCCCCCTGCCCAGGACCCTGCCACAAAAACCCCATCGTCGCCTCCACGATCCTCCACAGCATCCACCAGCGTTCAGCTCTCCATACCCCAGACGCTGGAGCGGAAACGCAAATATAGTGCAACCCACCCGCACGCCCAAGCCCTTAATGTGCACATCTCCAGATTGCTTAGCCTGGAGATGCTGCCCTAAAGGCTAGTAGAGACCGAGGCCTTTCGCAACCTCATGGCGGCGGCCGCCCCTCGGTATTCGGTCCCCAGCCGCCACTACTTTTCCCGATGTGCCGTCCCAGCCCTGCACCAGCACGTGTCAGACAACATCATCCGTGCCCTGACCAACGCCGTTTCTGACAAGGTCCACCTGACCACGGACACGTGGACGAGTGCTGCCGGGCAGGGCCACTATATATCGCTGACGGCACATTGGGTTAACTTGGTGGAGGCTGGGACCGAGTCTGACCCTGGGGCTGCTCATATACTGCCGACGCCGAGGATTGCGGGGCCTACCTCGGTCCAGGTGTTTCAGGCCTACTATGCCTCCTCCTCCTCCCACCCCTCCTCCACCTCCTCCTCCGAACTACCATCCGTGGGCACGGCGCCATCAGTCGGTAGCTCTAGGCACAGCAGCAGTGCCGTCGCTAAGCGACAGCAGGCGGTGCTCAAACTGCTGAGCCTAGGCGACAAAAGGCACACCGCCCAAGAGCTATTACAGGGCATCACGGCGCAGACTGATCTGTGGCTGGCACCGCTGAACCTCAAGCCGGGAATGGTTGTGTGTGACAACGGCCGTAACCTGGTGGCGGCTCTGCAACTCGGCAGACTGACACATGTGCCATGCCTGGCCCATGTGTTAAATCTGATAGTTCAGCGTTTCCTCAAGACATACCCCAATCTGTCTGATTTGCTCACGAAGGTGCGCCGCATCTGTGCGCATTTCAGGAAGTCCAGCCCAGATGCTGCCACTCTCAGGGCAGCGCAGCGCCGCCTCCAACTGCCCGCTCACCGACTGTTGTGCGACGTGCCCACGAGGTGGAATTCAACACTGACCATGTTATCCAGAGTTTACCAGCAGCGCAGAGCGATTGTAGACTGCCAGATGTCAACTTCCACCAGAACTGGTAGTCAGGTCAGTCAGCTTCCTCAAGTCTACAATGAGGAGTGGACGTGGATGTCTGATATCTGTCAGGTGCTGAGTAACTTTGAGGAGTCAACACAGATGGTCAGTGGCGATGCCGCCATCATCAGCCTCACCATCCCGCTGCTTGGCCTGTTGAAAAACTCTCTGGTCAGCATGAAGTCGGAAGCTTTGCGCTCGTCACAAGAGACAGGGGAAGAATATTCCCTTGTTGATAGCCAAAGCACCCTCAGGTCTGTTTCTCAGCGCATATCGGAGGAGGTGGAGGTGGAGGAGGATGAGGAGGAAGAGGAGGAGAATGTTGGCGAGACACAAGAGGGGACCATTGTTGAGTCCTTCACGGTTCAGCGTGTATGGGCAGAAGAAGAGGAGTTGGAGGAGTTGGAGGAGGAGGAAATGGACAGTCAGGCCAGTGAGGGGAGTGAATTCTTACGCGTTGGTACTCTGGCGCATATGGCAGATTTCATGCTAGGCTGCCTATCCCGTGACCCTCGCGTTCAAAGAATTTATTCCAGCACCGATTACTGGGTGTTCACTCTCCTGGACCCACGGTACAAGCAAAATCTTCCCACTCTCATCCCTGCAGAGGAAAGGAGTGTGAGAATGCATGAATACCAGCAGGCCCTGGTGCACAAGCTGAAACAGTATTTCCCTTCTGACAGCGCTAGCGGCAGAGTGCGTAGTTCTGCGGGACAAGTAGCGAGGGAGAGTAGGCGAGCAGGCAGCTTGTCCAGCACTGGCAAGGGTACGCTTTACAAGGCTTTTGCCAGCTTTATGTCACCCCAGCAAGACACTGTCACCTGTCCCCAGTCTCGGCAGAGTAGGGCTGATCTTTACAGAAAGATGGTGAGGGAGTACGTAGCTGACCATACCATCGTCCTAAATGATCACACAGCTCCCTACAACTACTGGGTTTCAAAGCTGGACATGTGGCACGAACTGGCGCTGTACGCCTTGGAGGTTCTTGCCTGCCCTGCCGCTAGCGTCTTGTCCGAGCGGGTTTTCAGTGCAGCTGGTGGCATCATCACCGATAAGCGTACACGCCTGTCGACTGACAGCGCTGACAGGCTGATGCTTATTAAAATGAATAAAGGCTGGATTTCTCAGAATTTCCAATCTCCACCAGGTGAAGGAAGCTCAACCTGAATAATTGATCCACTCCTCCTCCTCCTCATTTTCCTCCTTCTCCTCCTCTTTGTACAGTAAAGAAGAGGAAAATGGCTATTTTTTGACAGGGCCCACTGGCTCTTGCTATAGTACTTCATGCATTTAATTTTTCTGGAGGGCCACCTACCCGGTCCTCTGTTTGAAACAATTTTTGTGAGTGCCACATACAGGCACTCAATCTATTCCATTTTACTGGAGGGCCACCTACCTGCTCCTCTGGTTTGAAACATTTTTGGGACTGCCACATACAGGCACTCAATCTATTCCATTTTACTGGAGGGCCACCTACCTGCTCCTCTGGTTTGAAAAATTTTTGGGACTGCCACATACAGGCACTCAATCTATTCCATTTTACTGGAGGGCCACCTACCTGCTCCTCTGGTTTGAAAAATGTTTGGGACTGCCACATACAGGCACTATCCAAATTAAATTGTCTCCATAGCAGCCTCCACACGTTGTCTCCATTGCTACCTCCAAAAGTCGTCCATATAGCTGCCTCCATACATCGTCCCTTTATCAAACGAGGTGTGTCAGGCAGAAATTTGGGTTGTTTTCATGGATTCCACATCAAAGTTGTTAACTTTGTCGCCACCCTGCTGTGTTATCCACAAAATATACTGGCAAACTTTTACCATTTAGGGATATTATTTCAGCGCTTCTTGCGCATCTGTTTACATTCCCCTCACCCGGCATATCCTAAACTTATAAGAACGCTACTACACTTGATCTTATACAAAAGGTTCTTAGAAGTGCTGTTTGGGGAGTAGCCTAGAGACAGGGGCTTGGATTGGCGAAAGCTCGCCTGGCAGCGGAGCGCCAGCTCCATGCGCATCATGCGCTTCTTGCGCATCTGTTTACATTCCCCTCACCCGCCATATCCCAAACTTATAAGAACGCTACTACACTTAACTTGGTGCAGGCTGGGACCGAGTCTGACCCTGGGGCTGGTCATATACTGCCGACGCAGAGAATTGCGGGGCCTACCTCGGTCCAGGTCTCAAAGGCCTACTATACCTCCTCCCACCCCTCCTCCACCTCCTCCTCCTCCGAATTACCATCCGTGGGCATGGCGCCATCAGTCGGTAGCTCTAGGCACAGCAGCAGTGCCGTCGCTAAGCGACAGCAGGCGGTGCTGAAACTGCTGAGCCTAGGCGATAAAAGGCACACCGCCCAAGAGCTATTACAGGGCATTCCACATCAAAGTTGTTAACTTTGTCGCCACCCTGCTGTGTAATCCACAAAATATACTTGCAAACTTTTACCATTTAGGGATATTATTTCAGCGCTTCTTGCGCATCTGTTTACATTCCCCTCACCCGCCATATCCTAAACTTATAAGAACGCTACTACACTTGATCTTATACAAAAGGTTCTTAGAAGTGCTGTTTGGGGAGTAGCCTAGAGACAGGGGCTTGGATTGGCGAAAGCTCGCCTGGCTGCAGAGCGCCAGCTCCATCCCAAGATCCAACTAACATAGTTGCAGCACCTTTAATCTACTACTAGTTCACTGCCTCCATAATAATAATAATAATAATCTTTATTTATATAGCGTCATCATATTCTGTAGCGCTTTACAAATCATAGGAAACAAATACAAATGTAATGTAACAGAGCACAACATTTGTATGGAACAACAGGAGTGAGGTCCCTGCTCGTCAGAGCTTACGGTTTATGAAGATGATGGGGTAACACGAGGTAAAAGAATATTTAATGGTCAAGCCATTCTTCTTAGGGAATAGAAAAAAATATAATAAATGGAATTGCTGTCGCTTGAACCACTCAGCCGTCATCTTATATACCAGGTCCAGGGTGAATGGGACTGCAGAGAAGTCTGGTGCATGTTGGTTGCTGGATAACAGATGGGAGGACGACACAGGACGGGTTAGTAGAAGAGTTAAAACTTCATGCAGTTAATGAGTGTTATAGGCTTGCCTAAAGAAATGGGTTTTAAGAGCACGTTTGAAACTTTGGAGGTTAGGTATTAGTCTGATAGTCCGGGGCAGAGCATTCCATAGAATTGGTGCAGCTCTAGAGAAGTCTTGGAGACGCGAGTGGGAGGTCCGCACTAGGGTAGAGGTTAATCTAAGATCACTGGCGGATCTAAGAGCACGGGTTGGGCGATAGACTGAGATAAGAGAGGAGAGGTAGGGGGGTGCAGCATTATACAGAGCTTTATGGATGAGGGTTATTATTATTTTAAACTGTATTCGAAAGGAGACTGGCAGCCAGTGCAGCGACTGGCATGAACTGTAAGCATACATGGTCCCCTTATCAAACGAGCTGTGTCAGGCAGAATTTTGGGTTGTTTTCATGGCTTCCATGTTAACTTTGTCGCCACCCTGCTGTGTAATCCACAAAATATACTGGCAAACTTTTATCATGTACCGATATTATTTGAGCGCTTCTTGCTCACCTCCTTTGGTTCCTCTCTGACACCCATTGGTTTGAAGCCTGAGTCCAATTAGGGTATGTCGCCATGCCACTCTCTAGCCTGCTGCCGCTGCCTCTGCATGCCGTCCCCTATAGTGTCAGGGTCAATTATTGGATGTTTTAGATGCTATCTAGCTTCATTCTGTCACTCTGTCATGGCCATGCTGTTGCCCATAATTTTGGCATAATGGTGCGATTAGGCAGCCTCAGAGGCATCCATGCATGCTGCCCCTGCTGTTTCCTGTCCATTTCCGTGGTGTTTCCATCCTTTTCTGAGGTTCCCAGGTGTTTGGCCAAGCTTCCCTGTGCAGAGCCTTGGTCCCCTTGAAAAATGCTCGAGTCTCCCATTGACTTCAATGGGGTTCGTTATTCGAGACGAGCACTCGAGCATCGGGAAAAGTTTGTCTCGAATAACGAGTACCCGAGCATTTTAGTGTTCGCTCATCTCTAATCTTGATGTATCGCCCTGCGAAATGCAGTGGCAGGGCTATCATATGATACATATACCCCATGTACTGCTCACTGGAGAGGTAAAGATTAGGAAAAACCACAAAACATTTTTCTTAATTTAAACATATTACATAGCTTGGGCTCTTGCGCGTGTTTTTCACGTCCGTGGTTCAGTAATTTACCTTGCATTTTCACTGATCAAATATTTCTGGAAAAAATTATTATACCTGTCCTATTTTTCACACGGATGCGGATCACAGAAGGCAATAGAAGTCTATGGGCCCGCAAAAAAAAAGGATGAGACATCCGTTTTTTTTCACTGATGAGGCTGAAAATCCAGGTGTGATGTTTTTCAAAGCAATGTTACACCTTCAGTTATTTTTGCGGACACGGAGACAAAACTGAAGAAAAACAGACACAACAGAGATAAAATGCAATGAATGCGCAGCTGAAGCCAATGTGAAAGTGCCCTTTTACTATTTCCAGCTGCACTTACTTAAAATAAAAAATAAATAAATTGGCGTTATGCTTTAAAATCTGCAGCATGTTCTTTTCAATCCTTCCAACAGCATGTACAACCCAATTTACTAGCAATGTACTGTAATTTAGTAACAATGGGGCAGATTTACTTACCCGGCCCATTCGCGATCCAGCGGCGCGTTCTCTGCGGTGGATTCGGGTCCGGCCGGGATTTATTAAGGTAGTTCCTCCGACGTCCACCAGGTGGCGCCGCTGCGCTGAAGAGCATCGGAACGCACTGGAATACACCAAGCCGGGCTGAGTGAAGGTAAGTGCAATTTTCGCAACACATTTTTTTAAAAAAATGCAGCGGTTTTTCCGAATCCGTCGGGTTTTCATTCGGCCACGCCCCCCGATTTCCGTCGCGTGCATGCCGGCGCCGATGCGCCACAATCCGATTGCGTGCGCCAGAATCCCGGGGCACTTCAGGGGAAATCGGCGCAAATTGGAAATATTCGGGTAACACGCCGGGAAAACGCGAATCGGGCCCTTAGTAAATGACCCCCAATATCTGGAGTGGAAACATTTAGATTCAATGTGATCATTGCAGATATCTTACAGGGGGATATGATGTATATGTTCCTATTTTATTTCTTATTGTTTCATACTTTGTGGCAAAATCCCTATAGGAATATCTCATGGAATAGCTATTGTGTAACAGCAAAATACTCTCTGTAGAATGGTATTATATCTGTACATACTCACATATGTATCATAAAATAATATCCTCTGACTTCTTATACTTTGCAGGTTTGGGCGAAGGACGGTGATTCTTGGATGTCTTCTGCAGATAGCGTCAATGGGAACGGCTGCAGCGTTCTCCCCTAATTTCGCTTTCTACTGTTTCTTCCGCTTTATGACTGGCATGGGGATTTGTGGCCTCATCATTAATGACCTGGGTCTAAGTGAGTCAATATTTTTTTCTGGTGAAGACAAATACACAGTATATAATTTAATGATCATAAACTACGCTCACTTAAGGCTTGAAAATTACCTTTCACCACTTGCAGCAACTCCTACTCCTTGCAGTGGTGTTGTTCCACTATTTTATTTCTAGCCTCTATAGTTCCTGATTAGAGATGAGCGAGTATACTCGTCTGAGCTTGATGCTCGTTCGAGTATTAAGGTACTCGAAACGGCTCGTTGCTCGGACGAGTATTTCCCCTGCTCGATATCGAGCATTTAATTAAAAAAACACAGTGAAGAACAATGAAGAATAGAATAAAAACAGTGAACACAGTGAACACAGGATCATTTAAGTGAAAAACACAGTGAAAAACACAGTGAAGAATAGATTACAGATGTTCGGCACATCTGCTTACTTGTCGGGAGATACACGCGGAACGGTGCGAACAAAATAGTATGTGAAGAACAATATGTATGTGTGAAGAACACATTGAAGAACACGGGGAGCAGCACAGAGACACCGGGGAGCAGCACAGAGACACCGGGGAGCAGGACAGAGACACCAGGGAGCAGCACAGAGACAACGGGGAGCAGCAGCACGGAGAGACATCGGGGCAGCAGCACGGAGAGACATCGGGGCAGCAGCACGGAGAGACATCGGGCAGCAGCACGGAGAGACATCGGGGCAGCAGCTTGGAGAGACATCGGGGCAGCAGCACGGAGAGACATCGGGGCAGCAGCACGGAGAGACATCGGGGCAGCAGCACGGAGAGACATCGGGGCAGCAGCACGGAGAGACATCGGGCAGCAGCACGGAGAGACATCGGGGCAGCAGCTTGGAGAGACATCGGGGCAGCAGCACGGAGAGACATCGGGGCAGCAGCACGGAGAGACATTGGGGCAGCAGCACGGAGAGACATCGGGGCAGCAGCACGGAGAGACATCGGGGAGCAGCGCGGAGAGATCGGGGAGCAGCGCAGAGAGATCAGGGAGACTTCAGTGGAAGAAGAGGAGCGGATCCTGGGACAGCGTATCTCCGACAAGTAAGCAGATTCTTCACTGTGTTTTTCACTTAAATGATCCTCCTGTGTTCACTGTTCTACACTGTTCTTCATATCTGCTAACTTGTTGGGAGATAATATACGCGCGGAACAGTGAAGAATAGATTGCAGATGTTTGCATACATCTACTAACTTATCAGAAGACATTCTTTTTCAATTAAATAACACATTTTATTCCTGAACCATGGTCCCTTTGAAAAATGCTCGAGTCTCCCATTGACTTCAATGGGGCTCGTTATTCGAGCATTTTAGTGCTCGCTCATCTCTATTCCTGATCTATCAGCTTGTTTCAGCACCCAATATGACATTTACCCTTATGCTATCAGGGGGGCGGTCCCTATCTTCTCCAGCTCTGGATGGCCCACCTGACAGTACGAGGCCTCATTAACATACTAAGGGCTAAAACTAACAAAAGTGATAGCGTGGGAATGGTTAGGACTGGGGATGAGATTTAACCAAATACTGTAAGGCTGCGGTCACACGTTTGACTTGCATTTAACCACCACCAGGTGCTTGTTACCCTTCACATGTGTTTCACTGGAAAACATATGAGATCAAACCAAGGCCTGTTTTAGTGTCACGTCTGAACGTGCCCCAAGAAATGTGCCCCACACAGTTACACAAAGTAATGTGCCCACACAGCCCCCTAGTAATGTCCCCCACACAGCCACCCCAGTAATGTCCCCCACACAGACCCCCAGTAATGTCCCCCACACAGACCCCCAGAAAGTAATGTGCCCACACAGCCCCCCAGTAATGTTCCCCACACAGACCCCAGGGGAAAGTAATGTACACTCTCTCATCACAATCTGTGTCCTGAGCAGAGAGAGGGGAGGAAAGCCCGGGAGAGAGAGGGGAGGAATGCCTGGGAGAGAGAGGGGATGAATGCCCGGGAGAGAGTGGGGAGGAATGCCCGGGAGAGAGAGGGGAGGAATGCCCGGGAGAGAGAGGGGAGGAATGCCCGGGAGAGAGAGGGGAGGAATGCCCGGGAGAGAGAGGGGAGGAATGCCCGGGAGAGAGAGGGGATAGGAATGCCCGGGAGAGAGAGGGGATGAATGCCCGGGAGAGAGAGGGGATGAATGCCCGGGAGAGAGAGGGGGGAGGAATGCCCGGGAGAGAGAGGGGATGAATGCCCGGGAGAGAGAGGGGAGGAATGCCTGGGAGAGAGAGGGGAGGAATGCCCGGGAGAGAGAGGGGGCAGGAATCCCCTGGCAGCGGGGCAGATGTCCTGCTGATCCAGGGAGATCCGGGGCTCCAGCCAAATGATCCGGGGCATGATCCCCAGTGCCCAGCATTTACCAGTGTCTACTTAGGTAACGCATGGTGATCATTATACCCTATTTTTAATAATGCTCTCTTGTACCACACTTGTGTATGTTATCATTTGAAGTACTGTAATTATTCTTTATACATATATATCCTGTTCTACCATGAATGTGAACTTATACTGGTGTACTGGGGACACTAGGATTTGTATAGCACTTGTATGTGCTTTTTAAATGTTTTTATCTCCTCATTTGATGAATTAATAAAGCGATTGTGTTTATCTTACCTCTTTTGGACATCCGCTTTCTTTTCAAAATTAAATGCTTTATTTTACACTTCGTCATATAATTTTTCTTTCTTTTTTTTTATTCTGGAGCATAAGTGGAAGTTTTTGTCTAAGTTGCAAAATAGATTAAATAGAAATGAGATCACACTAGTAAAAGAAGATAAAGCAGATCATATAAGCCTCATCAGTAACACTCTTATCTTCTGCAGCTATGGAATGGATCCCAAAAAATTATCGTCCAACTGTGTCAATTATCCAAGGAACCTGCCTCGCTTTGGGACAACTCATCCTGCCAGGAATGGCTTATGCTGTACCAGACTGGCGCTGGCTGCAGCTGACACTCTCCTTACCCTTCTGCATATTCCCCATTCTTATATGGTAAGGGAATGGTTCAATACAAACAATCATATACCATTAGGATTTACAGAAACTGCTTAAAGGGAACCTGTCACCAGAATACTATTTTTTTTCAGGGGACAGGTTGCTATAGACAAAGTATGCCATTTTTTTTTAAATGTCTGTGTTGTATGGTGTTTGAAATAAATGTTAAACATTACCTTGCTCCCTGCCAGATGCTTCAGCCAAGTCCCAGGGAGTACTTGGTCGATAGCAACTTGACCACTGATAAAAATAATATATATCCATACATATTTCCTTTAAGGGAAATCTACCATCAAACATCATAAACCAAGGACACTTACCCGTAGATCCAGGCACCGTGTCTGCGGTTATCTTATTGTATTTGTTATGCATGGCCTCCTTCCTTCTAAAAGCAACTTTTACAATTATGCTAATGAGGGACTCTTGGGGGTTTGAGCAGAACCTTTTAGTGCTATCGGTTTACAGGCTATTGGATGGTCTCCCCTACCTACTCTTTCAGCATTTCTCCCCTCTATAATCTCACAGCTGCGGAGGAAGTTTTAGCACACAGTGGGAGGAAGAAGAGTTTCTACACAATGTCATTATTTTAGAAGGGAGGAAGCCATGGGTAACAAATATAAGAAGTTGACTACAGACATGGTACCTGGATTTATGTGTGTCCCTAGTTAGATCAGAAAGGTTCTTTTTTTGCTCATTAATTTACAGCCTGCCCCCATCTTGACAGAAAAAAAATAAATACAGATATTTTTGCTAATTTATTTTAAAAAAAATGAAATATCACATGGTGATAAATATTCAGCCCTTTTGCTCATAGTAGAAGCAGCTTTGGAGCTAGGGATCTTCTTGGGAAGATGCAACAAGTTTTTCACACTTGGATTTGGGGGATCCAATGCAATGTTCTTTGCAGATCTTCTCCAGTTCCCTCAGGTTGGATGGTGAATGTTGGTGGAAGCCATTATCATCTGTCTCCAGAGTTGCACAATTGGGTTTGGGTCCGGGCTCTGGCTGGGCCAGTCAGGAATGGTCACAGAGATGTTCTGAAGCTTCTGCTTTGTTATTTTAGCTGTGTGCTTAGGGTCATTTACTTGTTGGAAGGTGAACCATCCTGTTCCATATCATGATGTTGTCACCACCATGTGTCACTGTTGGAATAGTATTTGGCAGGTGATAAGCAGCACATGGTTTTCTCCACACATACCGCTTAACACCAAAAAGTTCAATCTTCATCAGACCAGAGAATATTATTTTTCATAGCCTGGGAGTCTTTCATGTGTTTTTTGTAAATTGTATGAGGCTTTCATACATTTGTTTAATAAATTAGCATTATCTATATGTTTTTTTGTTTTTCTGTGAAGGTGGCATGCAGAATACCAAAGAACTTTTTTGATCTTACCAATTGGCTGCAATGCCACAAAGAGTTAAAAATGTCTGAATACTTTCTGTACCCACTGTATTACTGAGGGCGCTGACACATATGTAACATTTATTCTTAAATCTTTTTAAAAAAAAAATTCTGCTACCTGCTCAACAACCTCCATCTCTTATCTTCACCCTAAACAGGTGGGTCCCAGAATCGTACCGGTGGCTGGCAATCAAGAGGCGTTCACAACAAGCCCTTCACAACCTAAATCGAGTAGCAAGGATGAATGGGGAAAAAGATGGAACTTTTGTTACTCTCGAGGTAAGACTAGAAACTTAATGCAGCTTTGTTATACATGAACAATGGCCCAGATATATTATTGTGTTTGCACCAGTTTTTTGTCTGAGTTTGCAACAAAAAAGGGTGTTTTGAGCTTGCACATGTATTTTAGTGTTTGCGCCAGTTTTGTGTCGCGGTTGCCCTTTGTCCGACACTTTAGAAAACTGTGCAACTAAAGGGGCTTGGTGATGCTTAAAGGGAACCTGTCTCCAGAACACAGTTTTTAAGTTCTCCCACGTGCCCACAGTCAATCCCAAGCATATCCGAAACCAGCTTTCATTAGATTTCTGGCTCGTTTCTTTCAAGTAATAACTTTTATAAAACTTTAACTGGCTCCCTGCCTAGTCGCCCCCTGGGCGTGGTCATTGTTTCTTGAAGTACGTGCCCCCTCCACAAACAACTCGTCCACCTCGATTTTAAATTAAAAACTCCTCCTACCTCCCTCCGCTACACTGCTTCATGTCTCCGCCTAAGGAGATAATAATTGGAATTACTGGACGTTTGCTAGTAATTGCTACTATATCAGGACTTGGAAACTTCAGTTTTCGTGTGTTCAACCTTAAACTTGTCACACGGCCGATACTAATAAACCATCAGTGCAATTTTTTTGGCCATTGCCCAAAATTGCAAAGCCCTATGGTAAAGGTTAATTGTTACTTATCATCTACATATCATTCAGGGATTCTTACAGAGAGAGAGTTCTTCAATATGTATAATAAGACAGCATTAGAGTCACAGGGGGACTCTTATTACGTGCGGGGGCATTATGTACCAGCACTTGATGTGAACTCCATCGTCCCTGCTTGCATCAGATATATGAAGAGGCTTCACCCGGTACACGCCCCTCCTGGACCACTTGTTGTAGAGTTGGCATAAGTAGTTGCAATTCCGGCACTTAATAAGTGTCCCCCACAAAACTCTCTTGCTAGATCAGAACACCGATTCACTGTTGGGGTCAGGTCATGTATAATTTAAAATTCCTGGACAATCCCTTTAATGCTGATCACTATATCAGTGTAAAGATGGGAAAACATCTCATTACTCACAGTATTTATCTTCATTTCTTTCCTCAGATGTTGACCCATGAAAATGAGAAAAACCCAAAGAAAGCGCCTTTCAAATCAACACCCTTAGGACTTTTCCGCACTCCAGCAATGCGAAGACTGACCATCAGCCTCTCTATGTCATGGTGATGATTCCTCCTATTTTGTACAGTCCGTGGTTTCCTCTCTAGAATCCTCTCTAGTCTTCATCTCCCCTTTCTCACTACAGGTTCTCCAGCAGCTTCAGCTTCTTTGCTATTGCAATGGACATCCAGAGGTTTGGGTTCAGTTTACACCTCATTCAGGTCATTTTTGGGAGCGCAGAGATTCCCCTTAGAATCCTGAGTACAATCATTGCAGCATATGTAGGACGGCGATTCGCAGTTTCCCTTTCCCTTATATTTTCTGGAGTTTTAATACTGTGCAGTTTGGCAATACCTTCAGGTAGGTGTTCACTGTTGTAGTCCACTACTCTCATTCCGATCTATATCATTTATCCATTTCTTTAGATCTTTTAATGGAATAATTGCAATTTACGTAAAGGTAAAGCCTCCAGAACTACATCTCTGACCAATGCTCCTTCTCCGCTGTATCATTTTTATGAGACTTATCAGACTGATACAAAGACCAGTAATAAATATAAAATTAATAAATATATACAATACAATAATGATTCTAATAAAATAATAAAACAAATATAAAGGCATCACTCACCACCAGGAGCTAAGTCAAAGGGGGTCATTTATCTTTAGTCTGGAAAGTTATACCTGTCTTACAATCAGAAGATCCTCAGGGGCGGGGCTGAAAAGGGGCTGTCCTTTTTGAATTGCCATTTTTATTGAATTTGCTGTATAAATATCTGTATATGGTTTGTATTTCAGATTTAATAGTGTTGCAGTTGTCTGTCACTGTTGTGGCCAAGGGTTTTCTTGGGTCTTCTATGCTCTGTGCTTATCTTTATACGGCTGAACTTTTTCCTACTGAGCTCAGGTAAGCAGGACATGCATTATGATGTTTATTTCCAGCTCCTATTGTCGCACAAGAACATTTTATTTGTATTACAGTTAATTTTACAATAGCAGCAACAAAAGAATCCAAATGTTGAAATATGTAAGATGTGACAGCTATATTTTATATCTAGGCATGGGGGTGGTCCTGTGTATATACAGTACAAACCAAAAGTTTGGACGCACCTTCTCATTCAAAAATTTTCATGACCATAAAAATTGTAGAATCTCTCTGAAGGTATCAATTAAAAATTTATGAATTAACAATTGTGGAACTATATACGTAACAAAAAAGTGGTTCTTCAGAGTGCTTTGATTACTACTGTGCACACTCTTGGCTTTCTCTTGATGAGCTTCAAGAGGTAGTCACCTGAAATGGTCTTTTAACAGTCTTGAAGGAGTTCCTAGAGATACTTAGCACTTGTTGGCCCTTTTGCCTTCACTCTGCAGTCAAGCTCACCCTAAACCCTCTCTGTTGGGTTCAGGTCTGGTGACTGTGGAGGCCAGGTCATCTGGCTACTTTGAAGAACCTAGAATATAAGAGAGATTTTTTCAGCTGTTTCACACTTTTTGGATAAGTATATAATTCTACATATGTTAGTTCATAGTTTTGAAGCCATCAGTGTGAATCTTTGAATTAGAAGGTGTGTCCAAACTTTTGGTATCTACTGTACCTATGTACCATGCCAGAACTGCAGCAATCCCTTTATTTGCAAGTGCAGCAACTTCTCTACCGAGTTCCATAGAGTTCCAAGGTTTGTAGCTAACTATACTATGGGGCAGATTTACTTACCCGGCCCATTCCCAATCCAGCGGCGCGTTCTCTGCAGTGGATTCGGGTCCTGCCGGGATTCACTAAGGTAGTTCCTCCGACGTCCACCAGGTGGTGCTGCTGCGCTGAAGAGCAGCGGAACGCTCTGGAGTACACCGAGCCGGGCTAAGTGAAGGTAAGCGCGTCCCAAGCGACACATTTTTTTTTTAAATGCGGCGGTTTTTCCGAATCAGTCGTGTTTTCGTTCAGCCACACCCCCCGATTTCCGTTGCGTGCATGCCAGCACCGATGTGCCAAAATCCGATCGCATGCGCCAAAATCCCGGGGCAATTCAGGGGAAATCAACGCAAATCGGAAATATTCGGGTAACACGTCGGGAAAATGTGAATCGGGCCCTTAGTAAATGACCCCCTATAAGTTTTATGGGGCAGAAAACCTTTCTAGGAACAATGAGGTTGATTGATCTATTATAGGAGTTAAAAAACATGGCTGCTTTCTTCCCAAAACAACTCCTCTCCTGCCCATGGCTAGTGTGTGATATTGAAAATAAGCCCTTTTCATTTCTATACAGCTGAGATGCACAGACAATGGTAAAATGTACCAAAATGTTTTTTAATATGCTTGCAACCCCTTTAAGACCTGTTTACACCCTGCGTGCAACCACTGGAATTACAAAGAGATTGTATGGTTCAGGCTGGCGTAGCTTTTAGCTATAACCTCCACAAGTATTTTAGCGCCGTTTACAGTCATTTTAGCCCTCCTTATGCCCAAAGTGCTGCAAAAGGGGAAAAAAGTAGCACAATTTTTTAATGTGTGTCTGGAATTGCAAGTAACAAAAATTGGGGTAGAAGGCATGATACATCAGTCCCAGTGGGACAAATTTACTAACAGCAGTGCAAACTGCACTAAATGCAGTTTGCCTGTGTATAGTGCAGGTGGCGCCAGATTCAGAATCCGGCGCCCCTTGCACTGCCTGACAGACTGCACCACTTTTTTTTTGGTGCCCCTTTAACATGGGGCGTGACACTATTCTATCGGACTTTGCATGTTTAATTTGGTGCAATGTCCGACTGTGCAGCAGAACGCCCCCTAATTTGTGTTGCGTGGATGCTAGTGCAGCTGCGCCACAGAAGGGTTGCGTGCTACACAAATTTGGCGCAGGCACTTCTTAAATACTCCTGCAAGCAGTTTGCACCTAAAAATCTGACAGAAAACTGACACATGGCCCCTTAGGAAATGACCCACAGTGGGGGTCATTTACTAAGGGCCCGATTCGCGTTTTCCCGACGTGTTACCCGAATATTTCTGATTTGCGCCGATTGTACTTGAATTGCCCCGGGATTTTGGCGCACGCGATCGGATTGTGGCGCATCGGCGCTGGCATGCACGCGACGGAAATCGGGGGGCGTGGCCGAACGGTAACCCGAAGGATTCGGAAAAACCGCCGCATTTAAAAAAAAAAAAATGGTCGCACGACCCATACTCACATGCACCACGATGAAGAGGATGAACTCCCGGGCATCTCGGCGGACATCGGCGCAGCAGCGCCACCTGGTGGACATCGGGCGCAGGACCTTGATGAATCGCCGGAAGACCCGAACGCTCTTCAGAGAAGCCGCCGCTGGAACGCGAATGGACCGGGTAAGTAAATTTGCCCCAGTGTGTTTAGAATCAGAAAGATACTGTATTGGGGGAAATTTATCATTTTTGTCGATGTTTAGTGTTGTTTTGGCGCAGTTGTGCTACAAAGGCCTCCTGATAAATAGTTACATTTGTTGCCTTCTTCCTGCAGACAAACAGGAATGGGATTCACCAACATGATGATGAGATTAGGGGCTGTAGTCGCCCCCCTAGTGATGATAACCAAGGCATATGCTCCGTTACTTCCCCTAGTTGTTTTTGGAATAGCGCCCATTCTGTGTGGATTGCCCATTTTATGGCTGCCAGAGACCCTAAATAGCCACCTGCTGGATACTGTGGAAGAGGTAGAAGCCAGGTAAGAACTAAAAGAGAATAGGGGGGTCCAGGTGTCTCCTGCCCTTCAAAATCCAGGTAATGGCTGTTATACCTATGGCAATTCCAAAATAGAAGTAGAAGGACCTGGAGGAGGCATTGTGGTGCTCTAGGCTTAATTGGGTAGATTTATCATAGCCTAATGTGTGTTTTTTGGTTATAGTTTTGTGACTTTGTGGGAGTATTTGGGTATTTGTGCAACTTTTTGCGCCTTTTTCTAGCAGTTCGCCAAAGTTTGCCATGTAGCAGAAATCCTGGCTTCTGCCTAATTTGGCTTTGTATTTCTCCTGCTTACAGATGTATGAGCCTTATTTAACGTTAATTTGCACCTAAAAGGGCACAAATAATTGTGCAAAAACACGCTAATCCCGACCAAGCGTAGGTAAAGCACTGGTATGAGTTGAGCAAAAATATGGCTTAGATGTCCCCCAAAAAATCAAAGCAAAAATGCAGCAAAATAAAGGCTGATACTGAGGAGAAAAACATAGATCCATCCATATCAGTAGGGGATTATAATAATACAGGTGGTGTGGGCGGTAGCCCAGGGCCCAAGCCTTCTAGAGGGCCTATGGCCACCCAAACCACCCACCAACTCCTTATACATGTGTTCCTGCTCTCAAAACACATGTACACAAAAGCCATTTTAGAACCTTTGAAGGTCCTCCAAAGGTCCTGAAACCGCAGATTGAAAGCAGGCAGAAGGGACACATCCTCCATTCCCCAAGAAGCTGATGCTAGAACCATATATAGGAAGTGATTCCAGACTTGTAGGGGGTATAATACATACACAGCCTAGGGCCCTAATTTGGTGGCCTTAATCCTCCCCTGACCCATATAAAATAAGATGAAATGTTCATTCTACAATTCCTTCTTTTATGTGAAAGACCCCGCCCCCATTTACATATAAAAATATACGCCAAAGTCATGTGAAAATGAGAAGAGAAGTGTTTTACTAAGGGAATTAAGTTTAGAGGCAGCAGGGCAAGCCTCACTTCAGATCTCCCTATATTCATTTCTATAGTACCTAGAATTGTAGGGGTAATCATGCTGCTTGCAGATGGGACGCTGTGTAAAATCTGCTCAAGTCATCCTGCTGTTTAACATGCTCCCTGCAGATAGGACACTATGCACAATTCACATAGACCTTCTATAACATGCTACCTGCGGATAGGACACTATGTACAATCTGCTCTGCTCCTCCTGCTCTATAACATGTTGATTGGGCATTACATACACTCTGCTCAGCTCCTCCTACTCTATATCATTCTGCCTGCAGATAGGACACTAAGTTAATCTGCTTTTCTCCACCTGTTATATAACATGCTGCCGGCAAATAGGATACCATATACAATCAGATTGTATACAGAGCAGGAAGCACAGCTCTATTCTCGATGTAGTGGCTCAGCTTCCAATTCACTTGAACATTGATCTTTAACTTCTAGATTTTATTTTATGTGTTGACTATACCCAACCAATCACCAACTTTATCAGAACAATACATTTTCTTTCTCTACTTTCAGAGGCCAAAATTCCACATCTAAAAAGAAGAAGGAACTGGAATTTGGAACCAAACTGTAACCCACCTCACCTTCCACGGGCGCCCATGCTGAGCCACATTTGTTGTCTGCATCAGTCGCTCTTTTTATCTACAGTATATCATACAGTGCATTAATCTGACAATTATATTATTAACTATAGATTGTCCAGTTATTTTTAAGGATAAAGTTACTATTTCTGCGATCTTATGAAACTCATAGTTTAAAGGGAACATGTTGAATAGAACATACCATCCAAACTATAGGAGCATGATATAGAGCAGGAGAAAGTTTGTAGGAAAAGATTCAGACTTGTTTACCGAAATTCCTGTAGTTTCTATGACGAGGAGTCCAGTAGGCGGTCCTCATCATTGATTGACAGCTATCGCTGCTTTTGTGCTTACATAGAGAACGCTGGTAAGGATAAAGGTTCAATCAATTGTACATTCTGAATATTTTCTGACTACAAAATTTTTCTTATCATGGAGATGGGTTCCTTTTAGGGACACATTCATATGAGAACACTGAGTATGGCACGAGGAGTGATATAGGTCCCTAAAAGGGACACACAAACAATATCACCACAAGGTCCCCCAACAGAAATTATCATCATAAAGAATACTGTTTTCCAGGGGGGACCGATCCCATCAGGAGAGACAGTCCCTCCATACAAAATTACAGGAATCGGCATCATTCAAGGAACCAGACTACTAGAAATTATCAATCCCTTGGAAACGAATATTTCCAAGGAGAGAATAAACCGCAAAGAGAGACCACCCATGGGGACAAGAGGTATTGTAACACCTAAGAACAACATTACACACAAAATTATTGTGTATAGAAGAACACGCGCATCGGCATTCATGCCAACAGGAACGATAACCAGAGAGTATCAGGGTCCTCCAATGTGTCCAACTTTCACTACAGAGGAAAATTTGCTCCATTACTCATGAGACATACACAACACTGAGGCAAAGTCAGAAATAAGCCTCACTAATAGGTAATCATTATCACATACAACATTCTAGTGATGATAGCAGCTCGCCCAGCGCCGCGGACTCAGAGATACTGGTAGAGAAGGCTCAAGCAAGTGAATGGTTAAAGTCAGTCTGATCTGGCACCCCCTGCACTGCTCCAATAGAGTGCACCATGGTTCGACTGTGTACCTGGGTGCCCCTTTCAGTGCAGAAATCTGAATAGTGCAGCCGTGTCACAAAAGGGTCACATATGTGGCATGGACAAGAACGTGCAAAGTCCGACAGAAAACTTGGGCAGGGGCTTTTTGTGGGGGACATTTATCTGGGCCTTTGCGCCAAGTAAGTGGCGTAGAAGCCCTGAAATAATCCGAAATGCTAGCTTATTGCTAGCACTTGTGATAAATTTCCCCAATCCGCCAACTTCACACCAATGGGGCGTGAAGGGGCGGTGTGGAGTGTGCCCGTGCGGGGCGTTTCTGTCCCCACACCTGCGCACATGTGAAAATTTGTCTATTTTCTGTCTATTTCTAATAAATGCTGCGTGGCCCGCGCAAGATACATCAAGAGGTTGGAGCCTTGTCAGGCTCCAGGGGTAGTGGACCTACTGGACCACTGCGGACAATGACGTAAGCC